>NW_028280846.1:1065833-1367500 GCF_059751285.1 Brachycentrus maculatus | reverse complement strand
GTATTATAAAATACAATTTTTTAAATATATAAGTATTACACTCTTATTAGCATTCATCGTTCACTTTGTGTAATTCTACTTTCAGAAGCACTAGTTTTTGACCACTAGTTTTGGAATAAATCATTGAGGTCGTCAAGTAATTAAAATAAAATTGTTGAGGTCTGACATTTAAACTAAAAATATTTACATTTTTTTTAAAGTCATTTAAAAAATAACTTAAATTTTTGTTACTTGTTATTTGATTTTTTTCATCATCTTTTATTTTAAAACTTACGTTTAAAATAACAAAATGACATAGTTGTTATTTTATTCTAATTAAATTAAACACTTGAATAATCCACTGAATTGAGTTTTATTTTTATTTATGACTAGTTTTGAAAACGACAGTTGTTTTCATCTTCTGGTACAAATTAAAACTAACGAATAAAAATATATTTAGGTGTATATATGGGTTAATAAATATAGGTAGGGGGGTTAAGGAACAACATTTTTTGTAAAAGGCAACATTGATAATAATATAATGGTGACGTATTTTGAAACAGTATATTATTAATTATTGTTTTATCTGAATTTAAATTTTGGAAAGAAGTGTAGATAACTGCCTAAATTTTCTTGATATAACTATTGAAATTATAAATAATAAATTAGAATTTAGTATTTACCGTAAACCTACACAAACAGATACAGTCATCCCAGCTGATTTCATGCACCCTTTTTCATTAAAAAATGCTAGTTTCCATTCGTTGTTAAACAGGTTGATTAACATCCCCCTTAATACTTTTAATTATAATCGTGAATTGAATGTTATTAAACAAATAGCCATCAATAACGGACATGATATAACGTTAATAAATAAAATGTTAAAAAAGAAAATAAAAAATACTTTGTCTAAGAAATACTTTTACTCAGCATGCAACAAAGAATCAAAAAATAAATGTTGGTACGAAATCCTCTATACTGGATTAATAACTAAACAGGTTTCTAAACTATTACCCTATCATATTCAACCTGCGTATTATACGAGCAACAACTTGGAAAACTCAAACTCAAAAGTAAACATTTTAGATAGAAGCGGTATTTATGAAATTTCTTGCGGTGACTGTGATATAAAATATACTGGCCAAACTGCAAGAAGTCTAAGAATTATAATTAGAGAATATCGCCGTGGTCTAACAAGTAATTATTTTTCGGAATTTGCAAATCATATCATGGAAACTAACCACTCATTTGACTCTCATACACTTAAATTATTACACTCTGTTACAAATAAAGGTCAATTCATCAGTAATTTAGAAAATTTAGAAATACATAAAAATTTTAATTCATATAAAACAATAATTAATAATATACTTTTTCAAAATACGTCACCACAAAAAATGTTGTTCCTTAACCCCCTACCTATATTTATTAACCTATATATACACCTAAATATATTTTTATTCGCTAGTTTTAATTTGTACCAGAAGATGAAAACAATTATCGTTTTCGAAACTAGTCGTAAATAAAAACTCAATTCAGTGGATTATTTAAGTGTTTAATTTAATTAAAATAATCATGTCATTCCACAAAGTTAATGCCAAATCAATAAATAATGTTATTTTATTCTATAAAACTTATGGTACCTTATCTTTGATAATAGTGTAATGCATGTGTAGATAAACAAACTTTTAGCTTTTACGCATGTGTTAATTGTTCATTACAAATACGATTTTTCAATGTGCTAGTAATGGATTTTTTTGTCAAATCATCCAAAGTGATAAATACCACAAACAACTGATATATTTTTTATTATATAAATTAACATTTTTCAATTCTCTAATATTTTTGTTAAATCTTTTAAAGTTCTCGAATATTGCATTATTAATCCCTGGATAATATACTTAAATGATAAATAGTTGATACATCTAAAATATTTATTTCAATTTTATGAAGTACCTTGAACACTTAGAATTTTGAAAAGGTAGGTTACCTTTTCAAAATTGTAAGTATAAGTGTAAAAGTAGGAAACCTTGCTTTAAAAGTTAAATTAGCGCTTGGTAACATTGACAAATAAAGAAGAAAAAGCGACGCACTTCAAACGTTTCAAAAAATAAAACACGTTTTAAACACACGTCATGTATGAATCCAATTTATCCCTCTAAATTAATTCTCAAGCTCGATGACAAACGTCCGAAGCACACGCCACAGCCTTATTCAAGGTGAGCAATTACCCTTCTTGAGCCGTCCACCTACAACCGTGCACATTCTCATCAAATTTGTTCGTACCGTATAATACCAAAATGGAGGGTGGAATGTGAAACAATTATAATCATATTAAGCTCCACCCCAGTTGGTAAGATAGCATTAGTCGGCTGTCGTAGCGTGATGTACACGTGTTGTAATCCAAGCACTGTGTGCCTAATATACAAACATAACCTAATTCGTACTTGTGATAAAAATATGTAATGACGTATACCGTGAAAGGAAGGAAGAGACTACCAAACCTTAGTAAAAGCTCAAAAAACTTTAATTATGTTGATTTGAACCAAATGCGAATACATTGAACATCACCTAATATGTAATTGTGATAAAAATATATAATGACGTAAACCGTGAAAGGAAGGAAAAAGAGACAGCAATACGTCAATAAAAGCTCAAAAATCATTGAATATGCTGATTTGTTCATTATAATTTAATGCGAATACATTAAACAAAACCTAATATGTAATTGTGATAAAAATATGTAATGACGTATACCGTGAAAGGAAGGAAAAAAAGACAATAAAACCTTAATAATAGCTCAAAAAACATTAAATGTGGTGATTTGTTCATTATTACTTACTGCAAATAAATTAAACATAACCTAATATGTACTTATGATATAAATATGTAATGACGTATACTGTAAAAGGAAGGAAAAAGATACATCAAAGCTTCAATAAAAGCTCAAAAAACAATGAATGTGCTGGTTTTTTCATTATAACTTAATGTGAATACATTAAACATAACCTAATAGGTAATTGTGTTTTAAAAAATGTTGTGACTTGAACTTTGAAAAAAAGTGGTGGAAAAGGAGACCTTTTAAAAAACTATAAGACTCTGCTGATTTGTTCATTATTACCAAATGCAAATACATTTAACATCTTTTCATAGTTCAATACATAAAATGTGGTTTTGGATACCACTTTGTGGAATATCAAAAAAAATGTATATCCTGCACTACAGACACAATGGAAGGAATTATCTGTACAAACTCATGTAATAATTCTTGATTTATAACAATGCTTGGAAATTAAGTCTGGTATTTGTGGTCTTACAAAATAATTGATAATTCACAAATATAAACATGTAAATATATATGTGTGTGTGTGTGTATGTGTGTGTGTGTGTCTGTGTTTGTATGTGTATATACATTGAGTAAAAAATTTAAAGCGTATTAAAGAAGAGCCTTTTAAGGGTGGCTATCATTCATGCTTTTTTAACAACCATTTTTAAACTTAGCTTCTTAATGTTTTTCCCTTTTAAAATTCTGCGATATATCGCTTAAAAACTGTAATCAGCATCCAACTAAAATTAGAAATATAAGGGATTTGGATTGTCTTTATTATTAAATATTTTATTCATTTTAGATCTTCCATAAATCAAAAAAAAAGTAAATACAGGTAAGATGGCAAAAATATTTAAAAGATAATAATTAAATTAGTATTCATGTATTCTGGTACCAAATTTAGCTTGAATTATTAGCATATTTATTAGGGGATGCATTTAACATTTGAAAATTTAGTACGAAACAGAAATTGCGCTACCACAAGATTAATGTGTCTGGACCTTATAATTTGGTGAGCAAAAATTTAACTTCATGTAGCTATTTTTAATTAAAATTCCCACTTTTAGTAACGTGAAAAGCCGAAATTAATTCTAACCGCTAGGATTGTAAGAACCGTTGTTTAAATTTCACGATTTTAATATCAACGTTTTAGAGGAAATAATTATTTCTTATTTTTGTTAACATTTTTCTGATTTTTATTTTCGACAATGTTACTTACTAACTAACTATTGTATTATCACTATTATTGCAATTTTTATCTGTCTTTTATGAAACATACAATTAAATCGTATAAATAAATATTTAAAAATAAGTATTTGTATTTTATTTTTTGACATAATTGATATCAATACGAAAAAAAAAACAAATTTTAAAATTGTATGCTTACGTAAGTGAAAACACATATATGTATGCACGCACTTTTATCACAAATTTGAAACATTAAATCTAGAAAAATATCAAACATAAAATGACAACATTTTTTAATTGAAAATAACACCCTTTGATAATTAAATCGAAGGTTTATAATTATAATAGTGAATAAATAATTTCATTTTTTTTGACATCTCATCCAAGATGAAGAAGAATACAATAGTCTGGGCATTTACGGGGCTGACGACCGCATAGGCTGGTTTAAGTGATCACTTTACACACGTGTAACATTCATCAATTCTACCCATTATTGACAACCACACTAATCTTCATCTTTGATGAGATGTCAAAAAATAATATGAAAATAACTCCTGTAATTGGAGATAATCCAGATTTTGTGAACAAGTATTTGGACACACTCAAAATGTTGTGGATAAGTTTTTATTCCTTTCATTGTAACCATCGTAAATATCAAAAATTTAAACTCTCTTTGAAAAAATATCCTTCTTTTTTAACATAAATGCAGAAATCCTAATTTTATTTGTATTTTATTCTCGTAATTTAATGAAAACGCGTCTTAAATATTTAGTAGAAATAATTTTATTTTTGTCCTTAATGAGGGTGGTATTCATGAACTACAAAGATTTATATTTAAATCAAATACATAAAATCACAATTAATTTTAATTCGTATTTTAATAATATTTTTTCTGTTTATTTTTCATTTTTTCAATACTATTTTATAAGCTTTTCCAAAGCATTTTTTGTATCAGAAAAAGCAAATAAGGCAAGCTGATATAAATTTTACTACCGATTTCAACAGCCAATGTTATTTTAATATATGATGAATATTTAATGTTTTTTTTTCTTTTTATTTTCTGTAGGAATTGCGTAGTCATGTAGTCATTAAGCAAGAGGGATGCATTTAAGAATCGTTTGAATATCAAATGATCTGCGAAAAACTTTTACGATTTTTTATAGATGGGCATTAAAAGGAAATATATGGGGTAGCATTATCATAAAAATGCTAATGTTTATTTGCTTTGCGTATTGACGGGTAATTTAAAAAACGTGACTGTACCGTTATTTGTTTGGATCTTATTTTTATTTAAAAAGAGAAAATGATTCCTCACATTGGAAAAATACAAATTAATATGGTACATTATCATGTTTAATGAATATTTTCAATACATCTTTATACGTAGAATTTTGTTGAACGCCAGGATAAGAATTTTCACTTTTTCTTCTTCTGCTTAGTGTAGGCCTTGTAGCCTATTTATAAAAAGGATTAGCCTCCTGCGACGTCTCAATCAATCTTGTTGGTGGTATGCTCGGAAGTCGTCTACCTTGGGGTTGATCCTAGAGTACGATATAGGAGAGTATGCATGGTTTCATTCTCCTTACATACTCATACAATAGTCTCCTTCATTGATAAGAATTTTAATATTATAATTTTGACTGATTGCATATTGTTCTTAACCTGGAAATCATTAGATTTAAGTTTTTATGACTGATGTTGATGACTGATGACGCGTTGCTCATTTTGTCGAAAAGATCTTTGATTTTATAAGTCATGTAAGTGATTCCACAAAAAATTATAATAAATGTACGCCAGCTAAAAATATGTTAAATATTTTTCCTTTTCTATTTTCGTAATAAATTAACATTATATTTTTACTTTAAAAGTTTTTTCCGAGAAGACTTAAAGTATGTAATCTTGAAATATCAAGCCTAATATCGAGAGAAAAAAAGGAAGAAAAAATGTTTTCCTTTATCATTTCCATTTTACAAACTTTTTCAAGAGAAATTCCTTTTAAATCCTTTTTTTGTAATTAAAATGTTTTCAGGTAAATAAAATAAAATTTGATGTATTGAAATAATTTATATCATTGAGCGATCTTTCTATAAGACTCACTGGTTATTTTAAAGTAACTTGTGACCTTTTTATAAAGAGTTTTTGAATTTTTTAAAATGTAATTTGTATTCGAAATTCACCAAATTTAAACAAATTCAATTTCCATGCTGGTTTTTTAAAACTCATGTGAAATATCAAAATATACTTATTGTATGTGTTCGACTGAGACCAAGCATATAGATGTTTAAAAATGGGCAGAATGGTGAACGTTATACAAATGTGTAACGTGATTACTTATAATCCAGCAAAATATCAGATCGTATTACTTGCTATACTCAGACTTCCTCCTTCTTCTGTATAGAAAACGATGGACTTATTACCTCAATTGAGACATCCAATACATACTCGTTTACCTAATCCTGACTGTCCTGAAGTAAATATACCATATTCAGAATAATACATTAATCAGCTTCCCATTAAAATGTGCCCTGAATTAAATAGTTGCTAAATAACAGAATGAAACAACACTGAAAATTCTGACGTACAAAACTCCCACATTACTTGATTATAGGGACAGTGTGCCGCGCTAGTGCGAAATGCTTGTTACATAAATTAACCTAATTATCGTACCTATGTACTGAAGTGCACTGAGGAGTAATGAGGCAGTATGAAGGATAATTGATGAGCTTTCTCTATGGTATTTTATCTTTTGGTCCCTAAAAAAATATATCAATTTTAAACGTTAAACATTATATTACTGTTTAAAGGATTACTATTGTGTAAACCGAAAATACGTATTTTTAAACCAAAAAATAGGATATTAAAACCTGACAAAAAATACTCCATAAAACAAATATCGTTTACATACTTGTTCACAAATCTGGATTATCTCCGCTTTAGAGTAAAATTTTAACATTTTTGACATCTCAACATAGATAAAGAAGAATATGGAATATTTGATTGGTCACAAGTTTGATCAATATTTATATCTAGAAGTTCCAAAAATTAAATAGTGTGGATGTCAATCATGGGTAGAATTGGTAAATGTTACACGTGTGTAAAGTAATCCTTAACCATGCCTATGACGGTTATAAGCCCTGTAAAAGCCCCGACTTCCATATTCTTCTTCATCTTTGTTTAGATGTCGTAAATGTCAAGTATTTAAGATGAAAACGAGTACCGATGGTATCAATTTTACGGTACTTACATAAATACCTCAACACGGGGGTGTATTTTTAACGTTGTCAATCGATATAAATATAAATTAAAGGCGACATTTTTATACCGTGTAAAGACAAAATCAACACTTCTGATCCTCAGCAAATCTGCAATCACGTTCTGGGCTACAAACCAAATACCATTAGTTGAACAAACACGCTGACGTGTCGGCCTATATCAGAAATGTACGTATATCCATATGTAACATGTATGATGTGCACCTTCTCTATTTCCAGAGCTTACATCGGATCCATTCGTCCGCTGACAGCGGGGGTAGTGGTATTTCAGCGAACCGACAAACGCCTGAAGTTACTATTCAATTACCGTTCCGATTGACCGACCCGAGTAACTGACCATAATGTGAAGTGTGGTAGCTTATTAAGGAACAGCTATTTGAAAAATAAGAATTATGGCTAACTTTATTGTTATTTCACATTAAGATAAGATAACTTGCGAGAAAATGGGATATGATTGCTTTTGAGATATGTTTACCTCTTTTGTAATTTTTAAATCACATGTATAATGTGTTTTTATAATCATATTGTTCAAACCCTCAAATGGTAAACGTTTATCAAAAAACATGTCGCTCACTCCTTTCAACAACGTCATATTTAAGAAAATCGTCCATTTTGAAGAAAAGGTATTGTTTAATATTTTTTTAAAATATACTTAATATTTTTCAAATGCAGAAAAAACATTCATGTTACCTAAAAAGATCTATTGTAAAGTAAAAAGTTTAGTAAGTGGCTTGATATTTATTTTTAATACATTGAATCATATTTTTAAACTTCAAAAACGTTATCCTGAAAAATCAAGTTTTTTTTATTTATGAAGTTCTTGAAAGAAGTGAGCGATATGTTTACTTTTTTTATTTTTAAAATCACATGTATAATTTATTATTATAATCATATTGTTCGAACCCCTTAAATAACCTTGGACCGATACCACTTTTACTTGATTTTATTCCTACGTATCGTCTTAGTAGACTGTTGGGGTCGGCTCTTCATGTTTTCAGGTTGTATATTTCCTTCAATACAGATCATTAACAACCATCATTCACCTAGGGGCCATATCATATTAACTTTCTGTAGCATCCATGATTTTTATGGTCTTCATCTAGATGCCTTGCTATCGAGATGTCGTGAAAGATGAATGACGATTGCTTGGTTTACAATATACTCAGGTTCTTTAGTCTGTTGTGCCCATACCATCTCAATAACTTATCCTCTACCTTACTATTGAGTCGTGTGGTGCGCTAAATGTTCACTATCTGGATACTAAGCTTTAGACGCAAATATGTCGACTTAAAAAAATAAATTTAATGTTTATTTACGTAAAGAAATGCCAAGTAAAATAAGGACATATAAACTCTTACGTATAAATTGAGCGTACGGATAGCGGGATTAAAAATCCAAACCCTTGTAACATAAATGTTCACCTACTACCGATGGTCGTAAATGGAAAATTGTGAATTGATTTATCTCATACTCGCCTTCATCGCAATCTGATCAGGAGATCACGATAAAGAAGGAGAATGACGTTGAAATTTATACGATCGTATATCGATATCTTCCCTAAATATACATTTCGTACACCTTCCATACATCCAGCTCTATGTTAGCCACGGAATATTCAGGCGCGCGATCACGAAATAATCCAGTGAATCCTCCAATTTTAACTGGATACTCCCAAAGAAATAATAAAATAAGAAATTCGTAAAATATAAAACGGACATTCATAAATAATAATTATTGCATGCTCCTCTACAAGAGAAAATTTAAAAAGTGGATAATCAGAAGCATTAAAAAAATACTGAAATGTAATAAAATTGAATTTTATTATTTTAATCCATTTTTTAATCAAACGAAACATGGTTTTTTAAGAAAGGTATCAATGAACCATTTTTTTTTTTAAATATTCATTTTAATGATAAATTTATGTGTTTTAAGTATACACTCAAATACTCCAACTCCTTATTATTTTTAAACCTAAATAGCCCGTTATCAAAAATAATCAAGTTGTGGTAGAGTGGGCTCTATTCTAGAAACACCTATGAGTCCGCATTACTACCTATAGCGACAATGTCGTCGGACCATTTTCTTGGGTTCTTTCGACGCCTGTTTTATTCTCTCTAGGTCTCTATCTCCAAAAAAAGTGGAGTCCATCATTTGGAGTCCTGTCTTGCAACTGGTTACTTTTTATAACGTTACGTATATCGAAAAAACATTTTATATCAGTTTAAGAGGTTATATATGTAGCGACTACCCTGTGCGCGCACAGCAACCCGAAGATTGATGCCCGACCGGTATATAAATCGAGCCAGAAGTCACGAAGTTGAGATATTTTGGTGCGTGTCGCGACGAGGAATGGCGGCGCGTGAGGTGGTGCGTTGGCAGCACTATAGCGGCGTTGTGTTAAGGCAGAATGCGGAATCATAGGAACGTGGACCCATAAAAATTGTTATATCAATTGTGTATTAGGATCATTCCGCTGAATTTCGATAGACAGGAAATTTCCACGAATCCAAGATTTTCAAACACATTATTTTATTTATTATATTTATATTACTGTAACTCCTTTTGGATGGTCACAATAGACCTTATATGGTCGCAGTGATATAAGGGATGCAAGGTCCCTTGACCCCAAAAAAATAAAAATAAACTCCTTTTGGATAGTTATAACACGTTTTTACAAAAGCGTATTAAAAAAGATATTCAAAATATTAGCTAAGGCTGATTTTTGTCTATTAGCCCTTAACCGCACCCAGTAGTGCAAAGGGCACTGCATCGTTTAGAAGCAGTACTATCTTGATGTAGTTTAATTACTCCTAAATAGGTAAAGCAATTTTTTGTTAAATATTTATCAAGTATTACCGAATCCATTAATGATTTTTTTTTAAATTTAGGTGTGTGGATTTTTATAAACGTGAGTAAAATTATGATTTTTTTACTAAACATATAATTAAATCATTTTCAGACATATAAAGTTAAATATTATAACGTATTTATCAAAACGTCATGCGTAGATATTTTATCGAAATGGACATATTCCCGAATTTTACTATCGATAAATTCATCTCTATATAAATGAGAAATAGCTGGAACGTTATCAAAAGGAATTTGATTTACCGATCTTTAATACTTTTACGTCACAACGAAGAGAATACCAAAATTGGATGATTATTCCACAACGGAAGTAATCAGTCGAGAATCTTTAGAAACTATATCCTGTGGAAACAGTTTATGCGACTTGAACAGACCGCCCAATCAGAAACGTTTATTATTTACCTTATTTCTTCACAAAACGTGAGATTCTTGATTTATATATTGGAAAAGCAGATAAAAATATATAAAAGAAAGCTATAAAGGAAGATAAATAAAGTCTACCCATACGAATGTGCTACTCACAATTTAGGTAAAATTTATATGGAATTATTTACATTCCCAACTTAGGTAAATATCTCAAGTTGACAAATAATTTATATAAATAATTTATTTACAACATTTTGAGTGTGTTCAAATACTTTTCACAAAATCTAGATTGTCTCCGATTACAGAAGTAATTTTCTTTTTTTTTTGATATCTCATCAAAGATAAAGAAGAATACGGAAGTCTATATATTCACCAATAGAAGTCGCACATACTAATATAAGAGTTTCTGCTTAATAAAAAGCTTCTTTACATCTCACCAATAGATATTCCTAGTGAAGTTCTAGTGATTCAAGAACAATATTTCAAAAATTGGTTCATAAATATAGAACTTCCAAGAATTTGAGTAGTGTGCTTGTCAATAATGGGTAGAATTTGTGAATGTTACACGTGTGTAAAGTGATCACTTAAACCAGTCTATGACGGTCGTCAGCCCCGTAAATGCCTAGACTTCCATATTCTTGTTCATCTTTGATGAGATGTTCGAATTAAATTTCAAAGGGTGTTATTTTACAACATTTTGAGTGTGTCCAAATACTTATTCACAAAATCTGGATCATCTCCAATTACAAAAGTGACTTTCATATTATTTTTGACATCTCATCAAGGATGAAGAAGAATATTGAAGTCTGGGCATTTACGGGGTTGACGACCGTCATAGGCTGGTTTAAGTGATCACTCTACACACGTGTAACATTCACCAATTCTACCCATTATTGACAACCACACTACTCAAATTCTTGGAAGTTCTTTATATATGAACCAATTTAGAAACCTTGTTCTTGAATAACTAGAACTTCACTACAGACATCTATTGGTGAGATGTAAAGAAGCTTTAGGGTGTTATTTTCAATGAAAAAATGTTGTCATTTTATGTTTGATCTTTTTCCAGCTTTAATGTTTCAAATTTGTGATAAAAGTGCGTGCATATATGTGTTTTCAATTATGTAAGCATAAAATTTTATGATTTTTTTTTCTCGTATTGATATCGAAGCTAAAATGGTCATAATTTAAATCTGTAACCATACATTGCTTTATGTAAAATCGTATTCTAGTTACGTTGTGCCTCTCCAAAAAAGAAACTTACATAGCTCTTGTGTTTGAAGAGGGACTTATTATACAAAACATACAGAAGGTTTATTTATTTTACTTAATTAACGTTGAAATACAACATGTTTCACATACTCGTATGATGCATATATAATACATATACGCATACTTACATAAATATTTAGGAACCAAATACTTCAATTACCTTCCTATAGATATATAATAAAAATGAAGGCATTAAAATGCCAAAAAAGCCTTATATACATGTAAAAAAAAACACATAAAATCAAATAATTTTTTTAAAATAAATATAAACTTAATTACTCACAAACATTAACAATAAATAATAAGTGTTAGTCCCTCTTCAAGCACAAGAGCTTAGTCTTTATATTGGAGAGAACATCGTTACTTATTTTAAGATTGTCAAAAGTAGAAATCTCTAGAGAATGAATTAAATTTTAAAAAATTCTTAACTATTTCAAATCGATAAAAAATATATATTTATATATTTCAAATGTGGTAACACCAAACTGATTCCTATTACCGCACTGAATGCCCATATTACAGCCCATAGATCACGATTTGCACATGAAAATTTCCCATTTCCGTCGTTATAGGCTCGGATAAATCAGCCAATGATATTTTTAAGTTCGATATCAGGGGTAACTCGAATAAGTGCCATTACGGAGCGGAGAAAATAATGTAAATACGTTTATGGCGTGTTCAATGCAAAACGCTGCAATCAACAAAGAAGACAAATCACCCGCGGGTGCTGTAAAAACAACCCCTTCAAAATTGATGAAAATTTATTACGCTCATACATAATTATACTCACCCTTCTATCGATAAATTTTCCGGTCGTTCGATGTCAGCTCGAACGAAATAGACAATTTTTCGCGATGGTAATCTATCTCATTGTTCATTTATCGTTTGGGAAAGGGGACATTACATCAATATACTTTATCGTATTTCATTTACAAGATATGATATACCATAGAACAATATTTTTGTTTTTAATTTCCTTTATCGTTCCTAGTTCATTGTTCGTCGAGTATGACGATCTATCACACTGGTAAGTTTGGTTTATATACATCATCTTTTTTTTGTTACAGTAAGTATACTAATAATTATGTTTGATATTTATAATGATTATAATATATTAAATGTGTTCAAATATTTGTACTCAAAAACTGGATTTAAAGGAAACGTCAAACCTAATATTTCAAAATTTAAGTAATACAAGTTTAAAACGGTTAGAAGAGAAGAATTATTGAAATCAATTATTGAACTCAATCAGTAAAATTATTTCTCTGATTATATTTATTTTTAGCTTTAACTTTTGACGTAAAATTGTGTCAATATATTGGATCTAGAAAAATTTTACCAAATTGTGCTGAAAAACCGAATCAAATAATAAATTCTTGTGAAAAATTTGGTCGAAATCGGTACATTTGTAAAAACATAAAGCAAAATAAAACATAACCAAGTTTTGCTTATTAGCAGGATAAACATTGAATAATCGAATGAAAAATACCGAGTTATAAAATTCTTTTTTTATACTGAAGTACCGACTTAATCCGGTTCAAGGATTCGATATCATCGTAATCATGATTTCTGTCATAATTGATCTATATAATTGCATTTGCTAAAAACTGGAAGCGACTTTCACAATATGGAATATGTGCTTAGAATCATAATTTTTCTTTTGTTGTAACGAGATATTAGTTTTCACAATCCTTTTGTTCCAAAGTTCCCAAGTCAACGTTGAGATCTCAATCTCGTATTCGGACACAGTACGTAGGTCGGATTGTGTTCGGGCTCGTGATGAATGAACGTATCGCATGTGTTAGAGGAGAGAATGAGGCGGGCACTTGGGCTGGTTGAGCTTAACACGGAAAAATTCTTAAACGATACTCTTTCGGTCGCGTGAGGGCTCGTGAAACGTTTACGCCTTCATAAAAACACTCCCAAGATTGATGTATCATACCTAGTGTTATTGAAAATTAGCCCACTGGTTCTTAATGCCTATTATTAGTATGTGAAACCCGCAAGTCATCGTTGAAATTAAAATGGTAAGTGCCACTTTGCAACCCGATTAAACCTGGAAAAGAGATGCAATAAAGATTTTAATAGATATTTTAACAAAGGTGAAGTTAATACGGAATTTTGGGCATTTACAAGGCTTACGACTTGTCAAAGTAAACCGGAAAAAATATCACTTTATATGGTGTAAAGTATAAAAACATTTGAGATATTCAGTTAATCTTTTAAATATATTTTTGTCATTAATACTCCTTAAAGATTTTTAATTGATTTCTGAATAAAAATGATGAAAATAAGGAAATCTGGACATTTATACAGGCTTAAACCCAGCCAAAGGCTGATTTAAATGATCACTTTATATGCCTGAAACGTTCACCATTCTAGCCATGATTAACCACCACACTACTCAAATTTCAGAAGTTCTATTTATGCTTAATTGAAAAGAACATCCGTGTGCTACTTCTTCGGCTATATCTATGGTTGAAATTAGTATGTATTTATTGGCAGAATCATTTATTAAATGTTCTTCTTGACATAAAAAAACTGAATGGAGCAATTGCTCAACCATTGGGGTAAAATTAACTGTTTGTTTAAACACCCGTTAAATGTGCTTTAACCTATGAATATATTTAAGAAATTTAAGAGTTTGAAACAAAAAATAACAGTAACAAAAAAAATATTTATTTATATACAAAAAAACATTCGCGTATTTGAATGCAATGTTTTTTTTAATAATGATTAAAAACAAAAAAAGTTATGTTTATTTATAAAGATACTCGTTTTTATGAAAAAAAAAAACATATTTTAAAGCAATATATGTGACTAAGAAAATATATGTGGCGAATGTGAGAGGGAAAACAGAACGAGGACGACCGAAAATGGCTTGGCACGATCAGATCAATCAGAACCTAAAATCTGACGGTCTCAAAAGTCTGCGTAATCGGAGGGCATGTATGACTAGATATATGGATGTGAAGGAGGCGAGTAGTGTATGTCAGGACAGAAAAGTGTGGCGTTCCATCCTCTCTGCCTACCCCTGCAGGGAAACGGCGTGATGGTAGTAGTAGTAGTAGTAGTTAACGCAATATAATAAGCTGAAAACATTGATAATTAATTAAATGATGATTACGATTTTCGTAAAAAATTAAACAATATGCATAAATTGGATTTTTATTTCTCAATCAAATAAACTTAATATCATGTTAGAAGTGTAATAAGTTTACATGTACATTTCTCAATAATAAAGCACACAGTCACGTGGTAGAGTAATGCAACCCCTAATGACGGTGCTAAGAAAATAGTCAGAAACCCTTGTAGTTGGCTGTGTCGTACGTAAGAAAGGGTGTGAAGCTTGGTTCTCACAATTCGCTCAGATATTACAATTTGCTCCGGGCTAAAAAGTTGTACGCCGTCTCGCCCCGTTCTTCCGCTCATTTATGGACACCCGCAGGGGGTTGTTTTCTCAAAGGGCCGTGGCAAGATAGTTACAAGGGAAGTTCTGTCTTGTAAACCTTGTTCGTCTCTCGCTGAAAACGATCTGAAGGTGATGCGCAGAGGGATGTTTTGGTGATTTTCTGGTAATGCATAAACGAGTTATTATTAAACTTTTATTGTGTGTCATATAATAACTTTTTCATACAAAAGTACCAAGATAACAATAAAAAAAATCTTAACATAGATAAAGAAGTATATGGATTACTTAAACCAGCCTATGGTTTATAGATTTCCATATTCTCCTTTATCTACATATGTTGAGATGTCAAAAAAATTAAATGAGAAATAACTCATATAATTGGAGATAATCCAGATTTGTGAACATATTTGAACACTCCAAAAATTTTGTTTACAAATATTTCTCTTTTTATTAAAAAAAAGGTTTACATATAACTAACTAACTAACCATCACACCGCTCCCCGCAGGGGTAGGTAGAGAGAATAGGATGCCATACCACTCTGTCTTTGCAAACATTCTTCGCCTTTTCCATATTCATGCATCTCCTCGTAGGTACATACCCGCCGATTATTTCGACTCCAGACTTAGCCGCTTTCAAATATTTCCTGGGTATTCCTCTCCTTTTTCTAACCACATTCGCCTCATGAATGTGTTTTACCGTTCTTTTCTCACTCATTCGTTCCACATGCCCAAACCATCACAAACGCACCTTTTTAATTTTATCAATGATTGTTATCTCATCCTGGCATTCTTTCTTTATTTCACCATTAGAACATCAATCATATATCGTTTTGCCGCACATCGTCTGAGGGACCGCATTTTGGCAACATCCGTCTACTTTTATCCTTCTTTTGCCAACTCCAACCTTTGCTTTTATACAATAAGATTGGAACCAGGAATACGTTGTGTACTGCCAGTAGCATTGAAGGAATCATTAGAATTAGTTTAATTTTATATGTCTAAATTATTTCATGTTATTTTTTTTTATTCCTAAATAAACTAATAAATTAATTAATTAAATAATTGATAAAAAAAATATGACGCAAGCATTTCATTTGTTAAAAGTATAACCCACTTTTATACATATTTTTAAAAGGATTTCTAGTTCGAAACTTAAATCTAAATTTAATATCTAACCTGACCACTATAACGCATGTAAATACAATATTTGCATTTAATAAAACCTTCAACCCTTGAATCTCTCACCAGAGCGAAAAAAATCTAAACCATCCATGTGAATATGCATATTTGTGTGTACACTCATACTACAGAAAAACGTAATACATAATTTCCATCAGAATAATAATCAAAAGAAACCTAGGGGAATATTTGTTCTGCAGATTTATTTATTTATGAAAATTTCATATCCGTAAATTTTGAATTAAAAACGAAGAGATATTTCACAAAGAAATCATTATCTATGGCGAAAAACTCATTTTAAACACGAATTTCTTTATCAAAAAACCCCACGATCAAAGCAATAAAATATTCCCAATAAAAGGCTTTTTCGTTTGAATTTTAATTCGAATATTTGGTAAAGCGGTGATATAATACCTACACGTTCCACCCCCTGTATTTTACAGGATCAAGGGGATGGTTCAGCCCCGAGAATTTTTATTCCGGATATAAAATAAACCAATCGGTAATACCAAATATCCGTCGGCGTAGTACGTGATGCCAGAAAAGCTTCACCAGGGAGATTGTTTACATTTTAAATCGGATTCGAAATCCTGAAAACCAACCTTAAAGAACAATCAATATTTATAACATTCAGTAAATATAGAAACCATTCAAATAAGATAAGATATTTTCTCTTTCTTTGAACTATACAATTAAATTTTAAACAAAGCTTCGTCTTTATTGTGAATCGGAATAAAAGGTCGTAAAATCATAATTTCTCTGCCCCACAGGTTGGTCCATTGTTCGTGATATCAGATCTATTTGAATTTTATAAAAAATTTAATAAATTTTTTTTTTATTTAAATTACAAATCAAATATACATCAACATATAAATCATCTGTATTTTGGCATAAGCTCTCCTTAAGCATAGCCGTGTTGTATACTTACTCGTGAAAGTTTAATACAATCATATTTTTTGTTGTTGCAAGAGAAGTTTTCTTTAAATTTATATATATATATATATATATATATATATATATATATATATATATATATATATATATATATATATATATATATATATATATATATATATATATATATATATATATATATATATATATATATATATATATATATATATATATATATATATATATATATATATATATATATATATAAATTGGACATGACATATTACAAACAATATATTTATTTGATTAGATTCCAGGTCCAATAGCCAAAAATACAAAGTGGAAATGGTCCACTAAGCATAAAAGGCACATAAACTATTGACAGAAAAGAAAAGTTGAAATAATGGAAAAGAGAGCTCACGCATTGATGACTCCGCAAATGGGGAGAATAGAACTGTCACTAGTACCTACTTCCTCCCTTGTTCGGGAGTCACCTCGGAAGATAAGCTAGAACTGAAGCAGATCCGGAAAGGGACAGAGATATAGGTCGAGGTGGTCCATCCTCTCTGTCTAAAGCGGAGTAGGTACGGTTTGCTTTTCCAACGCCGAAAACTGGTGTGATTATAGCCGAAGGGATTTGCATATATCGGAAGAGCGAAGCTTTTACGAGCTATTTATAAACGGATTTGGTTAATTTATAAATTGAAGTGTCGTAAATTGGAAGCAGAAATCCTTGTATGGGCATATCGAAACTGCGAAGCAAAAACGTTCGTTGAAGTATTATGTTATATGGAGAGATAATATTGGCTAAAATTAGATTCGTTTAAGGGTCATTTTATTCAATGATATTAATTTTCACTTTTTTCTTTTATATTTTGTGCGGACGGCTGAATTTTTTTTGCTATCATAGTCCAAAAATATAGTTTCAAGACTGCGTCCACATTCCGGTTATAAATATTTAAATATTTATATCCAGAATAAATATGTATTATTTAATAAGCACTCAGTGCACATTACAAATAAAACTGTATAATATAAACATTTTTATGCCTGGAATTCACCTTTTTTCGTTTTTGTTAATCTTAATCATATTTTATTTGAATAAAATATATGTAAACTTGATAACTTTTTTTCACAACCGTGGTAAATGTTCTATTTTTCTTATATATGGTATTAGACAATTACCTCTTAAAAATTTCTGCGATTAGCGAAGACCTAAATTTGCAACAAAAAACATCTCGTTACATAAATAATGTTTAATACTGTATTTATTGAATGACAATAGTTACTTCGTTACTTGAACGTCACGTTATTCTTAAAATACTGGCTTTATTTTTACCTACATACATTTTTCAACGTAATACCATATGCAATTTATATCGAAATCATTTTGGAAGGTGTAAATATATTTTTTTTAAACATGTGTCATTGCATCAACGTCATGTTATGTTTGAGCTTTAATTTCTATTTTTGAATTTAACACCTTATATTTTAGTTTAGATAAAAGGCTTCAAAAATTCGTTTTCAGATGTTCGGAGAGGAGCTTTAACTTTTAAGCTACGCAGGCACTTGTAGGTACTGGAGGAATAAGTGATATTTTACATAAATGATTTGACACCCCTGATGTGATGATTTTTTTGTAATTGTGATATTTTTTCTTTGTTTGTTAGATGTGTGGAACATTATAAACATATTTTTTTGTAATTAATGTCCTTTTTTTGTAAAATATATACTAAATATTTAAAAAATATATAAAAAACCTACTCCAAGATTTGATGAGCCTTTTTTATTCCAACCTTGGTATAGTATTCACTAAGCTCACATTCTAGTACTATACCTTTGAACAATTTTATCAACAACTATTTAAAAATAATATAATTAAACCTTCGTTACAGATTACTGGGTATATAAGTGGAATTAGCTTAGTGAGATCCAGTGACGTGAAGAACATTTATATGGAAAATAAATCAAGTAGATTATTAAGTAGAAATAAGATCAATTGTTATGTTATTCAAAATTCTATAACCAGTGAATGTAAGTGTGATAAATATGCATAAGGTGATGACCGAAAATTCTTTGTTCCTATTTGCTTTTTTTTGTATCAACCTCTCAACATTTTTCGATAAAGGCATTTGTAGGAAGGAAACTATTCGGCTATTTTTTCTACTTATTTGTTTACCTTTTATTACAATAAATATGGTAGACAAGGTAAGGATATTTTTAATGATTTACGTAATTAATTTTTACTTAACGGTTATTGTTAAAACAGTTCAGACACAATTTTTTTCTTTTGCTTGGCGGTTAGTTAAATTAAAAAATTAAGATACAATTCTTGCTTAACATGATAAAAAATAAGATTTGTGTTTTCATATATTCAAGTCATATGTATTTTATTATATGTGTTTTCATATATTACAAAAGGTTTATTTATTACAAAATATTTAAACGAACACTTACCTTATGTTATATATGGTTCATCCCCTCGTAAACAAACTCGAGCACTTCTCTTATAAGAGTGTGTTATGCCCTTGAACAAAATGTACCATAAACAAACACTTACTGCACTACCCTACCCCATAAAACTAAGCCTTAGCCATACGTTATCAATAAAAATTTATATATTTATAAATTAAACGTAATTTAATATCACTTTATTGATTTTTCTCTCATATTAATAAATATGGTTCCTAGTTAAATTACTTTATACTTTATACTTTTATTTTTAGCAATCAGAACTCTCTTCTCTATATTAAGAGGGTTTATTTAATTTAAATTATTTATTTATGTAATAATAATGATTTAATGTTTACCTATTTTAAATTATTTTTTTCTTATTTTTTTCAAACATAATATTAAACCTTTACTGTCACTTCACAACGCATATTATGTTGTGTTTTATTATATTTTTATGATCCACATCCAAAACATAAATACACTTTTTACTAAGATTTATTTCATATGTCAAATTGCGTTATTTTTATCACTTTCACAAATATAATAAAATACGCAAACGGCACGTATTAAAACGTATAAGTCGTCACTTATTGAATGTACTGTTTGGATTTAGAATTGATATTGTTGATTTTTCTTATCGTTCCTGAAATTCAGGCTTTCAGGGAGGTTTGTTTTCGCGGCGTGGTTTTGACGTATAGGGGGAGGAAAGGACGCGCCGCGACGCTCACCACGGCTCAATACCGACTGACTGCCCGTTCGGGCGCACCCCAGCCCCCGACCATCTAGCCCATCTAACCCCCTCGCCCTACTACCCCAGGTTGTATAGTCGGTTGTGCGCAAGTGGCGAAATTGCGACATCAAAGCCTGAATATGCCACATCTGTTTCTTCGTTTATTCCTTAAACGAAAAAAAACATTGCATTGAAATTATGAACGTGCGAAGAAAATATTCAACTACTTTATTTGTTTACTTTTGTTTAAGTTAGTTAAAATAACACACAATTTTCTTTTAATAGCACTTAATATTTAAATTTGAAACTAGCTGTACTCAGCTACGCATTGCTGTGGCTCAGCTTGATTAAATGAAAAAAAAATGAAAATGGAAACTACACATTTTTAATGTTTAATTTAATAATGCTTGTTAATGCAATGTTGAAAATTCGTAAACAAACAATGAAATCGATGGAATTAAAATGCTTCAATGGAGTGTCAGCAGCTGTCAAAAAGTACGATATCCGCCATTAGCAATGTTTTGTGTGGTGTTGCTGTTACGTGTAACAGATGGCGTTGCCATTGAGATAAATTTTAAAAAATATGTTTTTACCTGTCACCGATGCAAATATCTATGATGTGTAGTTATAAAAACGTCCAAACGCAATATCATATAAAAATCGAGTAAATCACTTAAGCAGATTTGACATTTGGAACAAATGAACATTAACATTTTTATCGGTATATATTTTAAAGGCAATCTTTTTTAAATACATCCGGTTTCTAAGATCTTTGATATACTGTAAGCTGTTAAGATTAAAATAAATTTTTCAATTCTGAATGAAAGGTTTAAATATTAAAATCATTTTGTAAATTTAAACTCGTATTTATATTTAAATTACATTGTTCAAAAACGTTCATATTTAAACGGACTATAATACGTGATTTCCTCTCCGTTGCAACTTCCACGTAAGAATGGATCCTTAATTTTCAATAGATTGACTTAGTAAATGGTAACTGCGGTAAGGGCATAATGCACGATACAAGGAGCTTTTTGCACGCCAGATAAAGTTCTTACCCTTTCTGCATATCTCCCAAAACTTGACCGTTCGTCTCTTGATCTTCCTTTCTTTGAATTTGGGTAAATGTAACACTAGGTGGAGCTACCTCTAGTCTGATTTTCAGTAGACTATATACAATAATGCATAAATCTTCTATTGAAGGTGAATTTTATTTTATGTTTGTTTCTTACAAGATCATTTTTTAAAAATATCTAACTTTTTTTTACTTCATTAAAGTTTATTTTTTAACGTGAATTTTATTTTATGTTTGTTTCTAATAAGATCTTTTTTAACAAATATCTGAATTTTTTTACTTCATTGAAGTTTATTTTTTACTTCGTTTTGGTTGTGAAAAAATCATTTAAATTTTCGCTCATACAAGTATGTGTACCTAAGCTTATCATTTAATTATTATTTGATTAGGCGTCGATGCGTTGTTGGTTAGACGCTCGACTGTGAAACTGGCGTTGCGGGTTCGATTCCCGCCAACTGCAAAATGAATTAAAGAAAGATTCATTTTCAATTGGTCTGGGTGTTTGTGATGTATTTTGTACATTTACCTTCCCTATCCTTATTGTCTTACCTGCAGACAAGCATCTAAAATAGGAGCTTTGCGGGTTATTTCTTTTTTTTTAATGTTGGGGTTATAAGGTAAATGTGTCAATTACTAGCTGTGCCACAAGCCAGCTGGCTACGGATTGCTATGGCTAAGTCCAGTTAAATGGAAAGAAAAATGAAATGTGCATATTTCTGATCTACATAATAGAAATTGATTTTTCAACTTAATCAAATGAATGTTAAAAATGTTATCTTTTATTTAATCAATTTTGATTGAAATAAAAACTGATGCTTACGATTGTCAATAATAAATCTGAATTAAAAATTCCTTAACAATTCTTATGAAGAAATGAAAATATTAATTCTACCAAACTTAGAAACAACAGTCGTCAAGAAGTTTGTTGCTTCCATAAGGAATGTATATTATTACGTGTGGTGTTGTTGAGTTAAACTGATGGCACTGCCATTCATTGCTTTTTTATTTATGTACATAGATAAAAATATGCTTGTATTTAAATTCAACGTTATATAAAAAAAATCACTGTAATCAGTGAATGACTTTATGAGATCTAAGATTTTGAATATTTAAAAAAATGTTAACATGGTTTATTTGAATGTTAGGCCGTGTGAAATATTCAAATCAATCTTTGAGTAACTTTAGGAAAATTACTGTTCAAAAAACTTAGATTTTATATTGACTTTCGACTATGTTTGATTATCATTTAATGGGATACTTGACACTGATAAACAGGCGAAAAATGTTTGATTTTTGGCAGAAGTTCTCAGTAAGGATAAATTACATCCTCTCGCATTTATTTCCTAAGTGCCACTTTCCTCTTAGCCTCTGGCTACAACAATCTCGCTTATTTTTTCTCTTTTCTTCCGATAAATTTATTTCACTCATTATTCTTACTGTCCAAAATCTTCCTTACCTGAAAAAACACTCTATTATGCTACCCAAAATAATGGAATGGGAAATATATTCATACGACATAAAATCCACCACTAATAGTTATAACAATATCGGTTAATGATTCAATTTATCTTTCATGTGGTGTAATTAATTACTCACAAGACTTGATAAATAAAACGTAAGATACTATTCAATATAAGAAAAAAAGATTTTTAACAACTTAATGCTTGGTTCAATAAATTATTTACAGAGTTCACGTAATTTAAAAGTATTCAGTTCAAAGGACAGATGAAATAAAAAATAAGTAAAAAAAAAATTGAGTTTTTTTGTGAGAAATCACTTCAAGAACGCTTTGAAATACATCAACTTTAACATTAAAAACGATTTAACCGACAAAATTATTCAACACATAAAAAGTAATAGCATATACACATGCGTATCGTGTAATATAGCATATATATATATATACTGGATGACCTGGGTTTGATTCCCAAGGGGGGGGGGTCGAATAAATATTAGTGATTTTTATATTAATAATAATATTATGATATTCATTCAATATTACCTTGGACTGGTAGCTGCTGGAGTGGAGGGCTTTTCCTTCATGTGTTTATTATCAAAATAATACTGCGTTTATATTATGCAGTGCTATATACACCATCGGGTACGGAAAAGATAGAAGACTTATAAATATATATATATATATATATATATATATATATATAAGTATATATATATATATATATATATATATATATATATATATATATATATATATATATATATATATATATATATATATATATATAAATATGTTCATTTGGTATTGTATATATTTATTATATAAATATAAATATATGTATATATATATATATATATATATATATATATATATATATATATATATATATATATATATATATATATATATATATATATATATATATATATATATATATATATATTATATATATATATATATATATATATATATGTATATATATATATATATATATATATATATATATATATATATATATATATATATATATATATATATATATATATATATATAAATATATATATATATTTATATATTTATATATATATATATATATATATATATATATATATATATATATATATATATATATATATATATATATATATATATATACGGAAAAATCCGCTGTCGACTGCCATGCGACCCCTAACCGAAAGACTTACGAATATAAACACATTTTAGCATATATTAATTCTGGTTTTACTTAAGCATGTTAAATAGCTTAAAATATTCATCAAAACAACGAAATCGTTTGATTATTTAAATGAAGAGATAAGACTCCGCCCTAGAAATCCCTCATTAAAGCATTTTTCGTAATTCCTTAAACAAAACTTAAAACGTAACTCATAATTTTTCATTTTGTTTCTCTTCCGCCGCGAGGGCGACTGACTGCCTTCAAAGTGCTTTTTTTTAGCCCTCTGAATTTTTTCATTCACGATAACATCTAGTGAAGGTATTTAATGTTAAAAAAAAAGACACTCTGTCCCTTTTTTTAGAGATTTTTTTTAACGTAATTTACTTTTTGTAAAGTTTTATTAAATTATTAAATTATGTCATTTAATTAATTACGCTACTTGTAAAAGTTTTCTGAAGGGAAAGATACGTACTTCATTCTGCTACTACTGCCATGAATGCTGAGTTTTAATTTTTGATCCTGTTGAAACTTTGGCTTTTATAGTATTTATATTGTTTTTGCAATAATTAATTTAATCAGTCTGGCTAAAACAATGTCTTCAGAAAAAAATTCAAATGTTATTTTAAATAATAATAATGGAAGACAATTTATGAACTTTTTTGAAAAATATATTTAAAATAAAATTAGTGTGGGCACATGGAAAGCATGTTTTTATTCACTTATTTTGATTTATTTATCACATCCTAATTAATTACGATAAACGTACAATGATATTTTAACATGAAAAAGATATCGGTTATTTGGCAACCTCGCATGGGAATAATGTATAATTTCTGTTGATAAAACTTGAAAAAATGCATCCATTTCACATCTATCAGAATATTATAATTTTTGTAACACTCTCCTTATCATTCATCGTTCATATTATGGAATACAACTTAAAAACAATACTTCAAAAGAACACAACTTATTTAAAATATCCGTACAGTATGTTTTTGTGTGTGTTCTCCACTTTACGTATGCGTGCGCGGCTTCATACTGTTTTTGGGTGATTCCATTAGTTGTTATTTGGGGTTGCTATGCAATGAATGATAAAAATAATGAATTAGTGTGTGAAAGTTTTCGGTGAGAGTATTTTAATGTTTTAGAATTAAATTAACCCTGATGATGACAAGGTTCTTATCGAAACCGGTAGGTTAAATTGTATTAATAAAAAGTGGTTAAAACAAAGTTAATTAAAAAGATTATAAAATGTGCCACAAAGTATCTGCGGAAAACATTCAAGAAACATTACTTATGTTTGTAAAAAATCCAATATATATTCTGTTCTATAAAAAAAACGGATGTGAAATGACGTGCGGCTCTCAGTGTTGAATGAATTCTATGTTTGCGAGTATGGCCTTAATATGTCGGTTTTCAAATTGAGTTTTTTCATGATTTTCATGGTTAAATGTGTGCCAAGTATCTGGTTCCCTAATAGAATGCAAATGGAGAAATATTGCAATGTACCATTAGTCAACTAGCATTTAGTTTATGACTTGAAACGATTCCAAACGCTAACCGAATTTTATTGTCCGACATAATAAAGCCGTATGATTCTACCGCAATACATATTCCACACTACTTAGGGCTGAAAATGAAAAACTAATAAGGAAATTTTAAATGAATAAATTTTAATGTTTTTAAAATAAAGCAACCAAGGATTTGTCGTAGGTAAGTAAACGGGAGTGGATTTTTAATCATTGTTTTTATTATTATTGATTTTTCATAAATATCACGAAACGAGATAAATTATATTTAAATGGACAAGAAGTAAAGCGGGTACGAAGCTTCAAGTATTTAGGACATATCCTACAGGAGAACTCTGCGGATGATGAGGATATCAGGCGCCAGAATCATGCTCATTGCGTGCGGTCCAATATGCTGACACGCCGCTTTGCCCACTGCTCCGCGCAGGTAAAATACAGTCTATATCAAGTTTTGTGTATGCACCAGTACTGCAGCGAGCTATGGTGTAAGGTTACACAACGAAGCTTAAAGGTTACAGAGCTTTAATGAAGTTACCCCGACACTGCAGCGCGAGTGGTATATTTGTCACAGCACGCCTACCACATTGGGATGGGATATTAAGGCACCGAGTGGCAGGCTTCCGGGAGAGGCTGATGAAGAGCTCCAACCTCATCATAAAGCGGCTTGTGGAGCACAGATGGGGGCTGGACATGTGGCGGCACTGGAGCACAATGCTGCGTTTACCAGCGAGCTGATCTTCATCCACTACATTTCTCCAAAAAAAAAATTCTTTCGCCGTTTCCCCTCTTTATTTTTTTGTTTGTTTATTATTGTAATTTTTATTTTATTTAAAAAAAAATGTTGTAAAACATATATGGCTGACTAAGTATTACACCCACCACTTAGTCAAGCTGGAATGAAAAATTATTTCTAGTATTATTATTATATTTTCTAACCATTATCCGCACCTGATTGAAAAACTGTTTTATTTTAAATAATAAAAATAGCAGTTTTTAGATAGTTTCCATAAAATGTTGATACTGTTTTTATGCTTTTAAACTTATGTTTATAGTAATTTGTTGTTTATTTCTTATTTCATAAATACAGTTTACTATGTTTTTATTTGACCTGATGATCGAATGATTATTCCGAAACCGGTAGTCATGAAGAATCGTTTTTAAATTGGTATTACATACATTGAACAGTGAATGATAAGGAATGTGCTATATAACTATACCACAAAGTTAATCATGCTTTTAATATACAAAATATATTTAAGCCTAATAACGTCAAGTATTTTTTAAATCATGTCCTTTGAATAATTTTTTTTACATTTTAAAATACAACATTATATTTATTCATCATAAATTTTCCTTTTTTATCCAACAATACAACAACTCGTAATTTCAACCCTCATCTACCCCAAATGGTGCATAGGGCACTGCATCAGATATAAACAATGTTATATTGATTTTTAAGTACTAAATGTATGTCGTATATGAATGACAGACTAGGCACTTTAGGTACCAGTCCAGGGTAATAATACATTTGGTATTTGTAAAAAAAAGACAGTGAAAATCATAAGAGTATCATCCCTGATACTACTATCATGTAAAGTATTATGCAGCCTACTAAACAATATTAAGCTCTCGACTCTCTGAGCCAAGAGCTTTTAAAATGCCGACAGATTTATATGGTAACTAAATATTTATTTTATGCTCCTACAGAGCATGCCCGGGGCGGTTATCTGAATATTTTGTATGCGTAATCTTTTTTCTTTGGAGGTAACCAGGGTAACTTGATGTTTCATTTGCAGGGTAAAATTTCGTTCCTGTAACTTTTTATTTAACGAAAAACCAAGCCATTTTTTACCTATTTTTTATGGAGGTTCTGATTTGCACACTATTTAATAAGTTCGACTGAAATAACAAATATGTTGACGTAATCTTTTGATAAAGCATCAAATATCCTATTAAATTAATTCAATAAAATTTTAATAAATAAAGTAATATCGGTTTAAGCTATTTTTTTACTTTAAAATAAGACTCATTTTAAAATGATAAGTTAAGTACATTTAATAATGTTTCAGTGAAATTATTAATATAATAATTATAACGCAAAAAACGTTTTAGTGTTATTTGGTTTTGATTACCATATGAATTTTGAAAAAAAATTGTACTTTTGTTTAATTTTATCCAATGTTGATCGAATTGAATTGTGTGAAATAAAAGCTTTTTATTACAGATAAAAAAGTTTTTTTTCATAAATTTCTCCATTCCCTTTCTTATTATCATCCAACAGGTTTTATATATAATTTTAACATTCTAATACAGGAAAAGATTTCAATTATTGTTTTTTTTTACTTAAGCCGGCTTAAGCTAAGGAGAAAGTTTTGAAAAAGAATTTGTATTTTATTTTTGATCTTTTTTTGCTATTAATTATTTGATTGTGTTACGGTTTTATTTTCTTTTTAGTTTTCCATGTATATCTTGTATTCAAATATAACATACAATTTGTTTTATACAAAATATATTAATTTTACGTTGATATGGTAATCTATGATTTCGTTAGTCTGACCTATTAATAACAATTCCATATCAAAAAGAGATTAAACGGATCCCCTATCTCTTGTATTCTACCTTTATTAATATAAAATCATTTCCACTATTAAATTACCTTACCATAGGAATAAGAATAAAAAAATAAGCGATCGCAGCTTTTCCTAATGGCTTTTTGAATTAGCTTAAATTGTTATTATTGAACTTACCCGCGATAATTGTTTATTGAACATTATTTGAAAACGATTATCATTTCTTAAAACAAAAGTTTTACTCTATTTCAATATTAATCAAACAGTATAATAATTCACAAATTTTTTAAAATGTGTTTTTTTCTGACTAGTGTACGAAGACGAAAAATGGCACAATAAAAAAATTGGCATATGATTGGATTTATGAGTAATTTTTTATGACTTTATATAAACTTTGTCTAATAACATGATGAATTTAATGTGAAAATAAAACACTTGTATAAGACGAATTTTTCAATTCATTAATGTGAACATTGAAGTCTTGTATTGACATTTTTTGGTGGAACTATATTTATATATATGTGCATATATATATATATATATATATATATATATATATATATATATATATATATATATATATATATATATATATATATATATATATATATATATATATATATATATATATATATATATATATATATATATATATATATATATATATATATATATATATATATGTATATATGTATACATATATATATATATATATATTTATATTTATATATATATATATATATATATATATATATATATATATAATATATATATATATATATATATATATATATATATATATATATATATATATATATATATATATATATATATATATATATATATATATATATAAATATATAATTTTTTTTTTTTCAACAGATTCAATAGTTTAAGAAGTGGTACTATATACGCGTTTTATTTTTACATTTAATTAAATAAGTCTTATTTTTCATGATACTTAAATTAATCTATTATTCTGTTGATATTTTTATAAATTTAATTTGAATCAAGCAATCAACACGTCAAACGTATAAGATGGAATGAAATAAGGGGCAATTTTCTCTTCCTCACCTTTTCGTCGCTCGTAATTTGATGCCACTTTGACATTTCCCTCCTCGTGTCTCTACGTAATACAGTTTGTTCAACTCATTTTTATATTATTGACCTATTGCCAGTGGCGTACCATTTTCTTCCATCTCTGCCAACAAACACCATTGTTCCATTGAATGGAGAAACGGCACAGAATTAAATTTCCGCGTAGAAATTGCGGCCATTTTTCCTCAGGGAATGTGGCTTCTTCCCACTTCTTGGCCGTCTTTTATTCCCCATCTGTTCGCTTAGAAATACTTGGCATAATTTAACGCAAGCTCGATTTGTGAAGGTCCTCCTTAATAATTGGTCGTGGTGATGGCCGCATTTCCCTTTATTAAGGGCATCTCGAAGATTGAACATGGTATGAAATCACCCCCTAGTTCCATATAAGGGCCGAAAGTAGTTCTTAATATCTAAGGATAACCGAAAACATAAATAGAGAAAGGTTGGACATTATCCACGTCCTTATTTCCATTATATTTTTTCAAACGATGGTAACATTTTCCTTTTTCAAAGTCATCCCTCCTTTCTTTGAAATATCGTTTATTGCATGTAAGATAAAATGGATTATTTCTATTTCATATAATTTTTTCATATCTCCTTATTGAAATAGTACCTATAGAGATATTTATATATTGTAGATACTCAAAAATGCAATTATTTCTCAAAGACTGTTGAGTGAATATTATTATTGAATTGCTGTATTTGAAATGAAAAAATAACAATAAAAATTAATACTTTATACTTATAGCAACATTTGTCGAGAAAATATATTTTTACATTTATTATTTTTTTTACTTTTTATTATTTTTTTTCTTTCTTGGATTAAAAAAAGTACGTTTATTTTTATTTCTTTGTTTTAAAACAGCCAATTATTATTTATTTTGTTATCATTTATAAAAAAATAGTATTAAGCTCCATCGATACTAATAACATCACATCTAAATGACGACATACTTAAATTTCCTAATAATTAAAACCCAAATTAGGTAAATCAGATCAAAACGAATATTTGTACTTCTAATCCGTGGTCAGTCCCGATATGAGTATTTTGTCATACTGAAAAAATAAATTAATGTCTTAATGATACATTTAAAGGATCAGTCAAGTTTATTTTATCAAATCTACTCCAAGTGTCGGGTAGGGAGTTAATTGCGTAAGAAAAGAATTTGATCGAAAAAAATAATAATTTGGCAAAGCAACGAAAATGTTTTGTCTGTTTGTTTATTTTAATATCAATAGAAATAAAATATTTCCTACGAGTAAAAAGTTTATTTTCTAAGTTTTTTTAATAAAAAGTATTTATCTCTCATGTTTTAAAGTGCTGTTAATTTTGTAATATTTTTGACACATTATCAGATTATATTAGAAAAATGTAGGCAATTTTTGTTGTGTATGATTACTGAAACATTTATTTCTAATTTCCTGATGTGTTTTTTTTTAATCTAACCATTAACAATAAAAATGACTAGATGAGTGTGTACTTTGAGTTCAATATTACTAATACAATAAAACCCTAAGAAATATTTTTTTAACACATTGAATATATTATATTTTTAATGAACTAAAATGTTTAATTAAGAATATTTACTATTTTACTTAAATATAAAATGTTATTTCTGTAAATACATTTTTCAAAATTTTAATTATTATTTGCCATGATAATTATGTAGGGAAGAGCAAGTTCGGATCGAGTGGTGAGGATAGCAGCGGACAGCAGCGTGAGAGGTAGCAGACCCCCAGGAAGACCACCTAAAAGATGGTGAGATAGCTGGTCTTCTACCTCCCAGGAGCGGACTGGAGAATGACATGACAAAGTCCTTTATAAAGAGGAAGAAGAAGAAGATAATTATGTTTATTAGATAAAATATATTTGATTTATCATACGAAAAATATATTCAAAGTTTACGTTCAATCTATTAAAACTTAAGAGAATATAATAAATATATCATAATCATAGCATATCATAAACCGATTTTTTTATACAAAATAGATACTGACTTACCGTAACCTTACCTTAATTCAATGAATGATAGTCCTTTTTCTATTTCAGTCGAACTGAAATAATTGTTCTTTAAAAGGGTTCTTAAAAATTTGGTAAATCTACCGTTCTACCTTAAGCTAATTATACGACTTCCTCATAAATCTCGATAGATATCTTTTCGCACTAACTCTCTGATACAATCTTCAGCAACGAACATTCTTCTTATACTGAAACTTATCTTAATGTCAAATCTTCTGCCATTTTATGAAGAAAATCCTTACCCTTTTGAACACGGGGAAACATAAATTCGTCAAACTTTGCATAAGAAATGAATTTCACCCTATAAAGCAACCTTTTTCATTTATGTAACATTGAGTTATTCTAGATATTTTGTGTTATATGGAGTTATTCAATTCCTTTTGTAACCCTTTTCCGCACCCAATGGTGCATAGAGCACTGCATCATACATAAACAGTGTTATCATGATCGTTTCATATGTATTTATAATTTTTTTTAAGTAAAGATTATCAGCCCTACGCTTCAGAATATAGTCCAGGGTAACATTAATTTAAGATAATATTTCTCAAATAAAATATATTTTAAAAACCTGTTTTTTTTTCTATTCGATTTTTTATCATTCTTTATTGATCGCACCTAAATTTACCAAACGGATACTACCGTTGTAAAAACTAACATGGAAACAGTATTAGTTACAAATTCTCTTAGTAAACCACATGTCCAGAAATTTTCACACGTTTATATCGAAGTTTTACTTTAATTCTCAAGTTAAAAATAAAAATAAAAGGTATTACAATGTTAACAACATTTTGAGTATGTCCAAATACTTGTTCACAAAATCTGGATTATATCCAATTACAGTAGTTATTTTCATATTATTTTTTGACATCTCATCAAAGATGAAGAAGAATATTCAAGTCTGGGCATTTACGGGGCTGACGACTGTAATAGGCTGGTTTAAGTTTTTTTTTTACAGTGTTAGACTCAAAATACGCATGTTGCTTTGTAAAACAAACAAACGACACTGAAGTCATGTCGCCATCTCTGTCGCATACTATTTTATCTGTATTCTTTTATTATTATAAAAAATGAAATGAAAATATTTAAAAATTAAAAAATGGAAAATATTTCATGGCATTATTACATAAATGCATTTTTGATTGGTTATAATTTTGGTAAAAATTACTTTAAATCTGGTTGACATCATATTTCATTTCATATTAATGTCCTTTTCCCGGCTATCAAATTATATTTTGGGCATATTAAACCTTTTTTCCATATGTCTACCGATATACCGATCTTTTTCAAAAATAATTCGTCATTATCAACAATTTCATGGTATTTTCAAAAACTGAATGTTTTAAAATACTAACTGTCTTCTTAAACGTTATAAGAAATGTTACGGGTTTTTTAAGGTATGAAAACCGGCTATAATAAGGGTGTTTTTTGGTAAAACGAAGACCAGGATTTAAGGCATGAGAAGGTTATGGCTACCTGGATATCAAATCTACCCATTAAATCTTGTCAAATGGCTTTTCGATGCTGAATACTGCTATAATAGAAGGGAATGGGGAAGCATTTATTCTTCTTTACCGATAATGGCTTTGATCTCCTTCACAAACTCAACCGAGGATGTAATATAAGGACATCGGGAAATTATTTTTTGGGATAATGGTCTATTTTCTTTGCCCAGATGGGAATTATTATAACATTTAATACATTGTAAATAATAATATGGATAAAAAAGAAGTAAAGACCTCTGGATCATCCATGTATTTAACGAAGTACCTACCGAGGTTATCAGAGATTATCTATTTTTTATATTCATTTTTAAAAAAATATATATTTCATCTTCAAACCTTTATCCGCTCCCAATGGTGCATTGGGCACTACATCATATAAAAGCAGTGTTATCTTGATCGTTAACATACGAAGGAAATGTGATCAGCCCTGCGCTTCGGGTAACTGTCCGGGGTAATATTGAATAAATATTGAAGTTTAAAAAAACTTAAATTTATTTTACCCTCTCCCTGGGAATCTAACCCGTGACTTCAAGTATGGTAGCCGAGCGTACTAACCATTACACTACGGAGGTGGATAAAAAAATAACATAAAAATATAAGTAACTACCTATAATTGCTTTTCTGGTGCGAAAACATGCGATATATGGGCGAAAATGTACAGTTTCGTAACGTCACAAAATCTGCTTTGCACAAAAATAACATTAGTAATGTTTTGTGTAATCAGGGGTAGGCAGAAAGGATGGAACGCCATACTCTTCTGTCTTGACATATACTCCTTGCCTCCTTCACTTCCATACATCTAGTCATAGTCACACAAGTATATAATTACAGTAATAATTAATTTTAATTACCATACATGTATCAAAAAAAATGTGCTGCCATAGTGCGGTGAAATACAAAAGATAGAGAAAGAACAGCTTTTAAATAAACACTTTTTTTAACTTTCATCCATTGCATTTTTATTTATACATCAATATGAAGTTATTTTTAAAAAAGCGATTAGCGTAATAGTTGCCGTTCATCTTCGAGAATGTTACACAAATTATTTTTCCGTTATTAGAAAAACAATGTGAGTCAATATCGTTTATTATTCTATGAAATATCATAAATTATTAATATTTAATTATGTTGGAGTGTCTAACATAAACAAAATGTAACAAATTGCCTCGGTATTGTGCTTTTTTTACTTGTTATCAATTACCACTCTACGCCCTTGAAGTCTATCATACTACAATCGAATCCAGTTCACTTCGGCGTCTGCAACATAATCCAGTGACTAAAAATATATTTATTTGAGTATTCAATTTGCTAACATGCTTTCGATAAATTATATAATGTTATGAAGGCGCTGACTTCTCAACCATTTTTCATTACTATATCATAAATCGTATAATAATTTAACAAAACTTAGTATACTTATCATAAATTACTATGAACATTACACATTTTACTTGTTTTCATAACCGTCATTTTATTTTCATTTTTTATTTATTTCTGGTATTTCTTGTAAAAAAATACGTTAAACGTACATAGAACAACAATATCCAGAAAAAAACAGAAACTAATAAAAAAAAATAATGTGGTGTAAACAAATATCTTTTTTGCCAAAAGAACTTTAAATGTTACACAATAAAGTTGTACAGCCTGCTTCTATTTTCCATAAAGTCATAAAAAAAATAAACTAACTGTTAATAAAATATTCATAAATACATTATGGAGATAGGCGGATATGAAATAAATCATTCGGCCATACAGTATTTGATTGCATGTCATAAAGTATTGTTAAAAGTGCCCTCGGCACGGGAAAACTCAGTGAGGGTGCAATTCGCAATTTGTAAATACAAGGACCAATTTTTTTTATGAAGGATTTTTTTAATCCCCTTACATACGACCCGCCTTTGCAGATCTCTGGGCGCGGTTAGCAAACTGGTATCGGAATACTGGAGTATGATCACAGACAGTACGTAACTACACATTTATAAACATAATACTCTATTTTGTACGGGGATAAAAATACTACCTGAAAACTGGTTTGACGACAAGTACAACGAAAGCGAAACTGCGGATATCCTTGTTTGAAAAAATCCACGACTGCTTATGGAATTGCAGTTCGTGAGGTAGACAACCATTTTTTTTAAAATTAATGTTTTACTTAGTAAATACCACTATTTCTTAAAATCATTTTCAAACACCGCACCGTTTGAAAATGATGCGGAATGCATCGAAACACGTGTCACAGTAGATTTTAAGAAATAGTGGTATTTACTAAGTAAAATATTAATTAAAAATGGATAGATTTTACCACAAAGTGAATGCCGAATCAATTTATGACATTTTTTTTAAATTTAGTTTTTCTGAAGCCATGTGAGAAAAAAAATTCTTCGAGTGTGATATATCGCTCACTTCTTTCAACAACATCATATATCAAAAATCGTCAATTTTCAGTTGTGCATGTTTTCGGAATGCCCAGAAAATGTACTATATCCCAGCAAAAGCGGCATATTTTTAACTTAATATTTACCCGCTACAACAGGGCAGAAAGTGTGGTTTTTGCATTTTGAAGAAAAGGTATTGTTTAATTGTTTTTTTTATATTCCAAATAATTTTCAAATGGAGAAAAAACATTCAGGTTTTACCTTAAAAGATCTGTTGCATAGTAAAAAGTTCAATAAGTGGCTTGATATTTATTTTTAATACATTTTATTATATTCTTAAACTTAAAAAACAATCTCCTGATAAATCAAGTTATTTGATGTATGACGTTGTTGAAAGCAGTGAGCTATATGTATAAATGAATATATAGATTGAATCCTAAATGAGAGAAATATGTTGTAAGGTAGAGAAGGAAACATGAGAATGGAACCATCCAGACTCCTCCACGTTGCATTGCACCGCTAACCCCATGGTAGGCGACTCCCGGGCAGACCACTAAAGAGATGGATTGACAGCTGGAAATCTATTTGCCTACTCCTACAAAAAAGCAGCTTGGTGGTTGGAAAATTAATATCTCCATATCGTGGGTATACTGGCAAAAAAATTAACTCTAAAATCCCTGTTTTAATAATCCCTCTTATTTAAAAACTATTAGCCTGAAGAAAATACCCGCTTGATCTTAAAGTTGAATTAACTTTTAAAACCACATAATTTGACATTTCTATCAAGTGTATTTTGTCAGTTTATAGAACGTTGAAAACTTTTAAATGCTGCATTATTAGTCGAAATGACACATAATCGAGTTAACATTTTTTGCCAGTACACCCAAGATATATTCTCATGCATCCAAAATCCATTGACATTCATTTGGAATTGCCATTACTAGGCGAAACAATTATCACAAAATCGATTTTTATGTATTTTTTTAACAAAAAATATAACTCAGTAGACTGAAGAAATCCGTGTTTGATTTAACATTAAATATATATTAATCAAAATGGATTTCTACAAATTAAACGCCAAATCTATAAATGACTTAATAATAATAAGTAATAAAACCCTTATCCGCACCCCAATGGTGCATAGGGCACTGCGTCATATAAACGCAGTGTTATCTTGATCGTTAAATCGCATAAATGACATACTTAGTTTTTATTTTTAATCTTTTTTTCTCAAATCGCTGATTGTCGACCCCTGAAGTGCACTCACGCCTCGAGGGTTTAGATTTGTAATCCAATATAATACCCGTGGACGCAACAACTACTGAAATCTCAGCCTACTAGACTTCTTCTCACTATTAACTAACCTGAACACGTTGTACCAACGTAAGAGCATTATGTAACATGAATCAGTAACCCACTTATGCAGGTATTAATAAGGTAGAAAGTGCCACTTTTAATAAATAACAGATCGTTATGTAAGTTGCAATATTGTCGTAAATGCTAAATTCTGAATGGTAGGTTGTATGCAAAACTATGTTTTTGCATATACTGAGATATTAGTTTCCCAGACTTGAATGAAAAATTCACTTTTTTATTTAACCTATAAACATTATTATAAATAATCAACTGTTTATTGCTATTTGCTGTCAAGAAACACACTGTCCGCCATGAAGAATGTTAAGTATAGATTAAGATTGAAAGATTTATTCCACCTTTTCTATCGTAATAATTTATCCAGTGTGAAAACATTCATTCTTTTAGATTGACCTTGAAGTCTGCAGCCCTAGCCTATACAATATTCCATATTAATATATATTTTTTTGGATTCTATTCGATGTGATAAAATTTTAGTCAGTAAATCAAAGTGTTTTTTTCAGAATATTCTCCGAATCGGAGACATTTCAGATGTGAGAACAAGTATTTGGACACACTCAAAATGTTGTTAATAAATTAACTGCTCAAATTATAAGGTAAAATAGATTGAAAATCATATTTTTAAGCGTTTCTCATGTATGTGAACCCAGGATTCGGACCTATCATACAAATGGAAAGAGTCTCTGCTTAATAAAAACTTTCTTCATCCCACCATAGATGGCAACACAGTATGTGAACTCGCGCATAATGTGTTTTGAGTTTGAACTAGAAGTTTCAAAAATTTTAATGGTGTGGTTGTCAATCATGTGTAGAATTGGTGAATCGTACACGTGTAACATGATCTCACTTTACTAAACCTATGACTATCGTAAGCCCTGTAATAGACTTCTTCATCGTTATGAGATGTCAAAAAAAGGATGATAAATATTGTATTTCTTAATTGAAATAAGTGTACCGAATAATTATTATGAATAAACTATGAATGTACGTAATCGATTAATTTGGATATGATTACTCAAATTGAGCTCAAGTGTATCGAGTTTTTACAAGAATTAAGTGGTAATTATTCGGAGCAAGTATTTCTTTGTTTTATTGAATAATTTGTTTCCGATAAGTTTATATATTCACTTTCCCTCCCAATTAGAGAACGCAGCAAGAGGCGGAGTCGTTCGGCGTTCCGCGAGGAAAAAAGCAAGGTGCAGCAAAAGTGTGACGTTAGGCAAGGACCTTGGTTACTCTACATGCCATTTATTAACCAGCTCTTAAAACTGGTTGATCCAATAAAGAACTGTGGAATGCTACCGAGAGGGCGGTTCAAGTTTTTTTTATAAAACAATTGAATACAGTAATATTTGTGTTTTTTGTTATTATTTACAAAAATACTTCAATTTCATACTATTTCTGTGAGCGGCTCATTATTAGAAATATCAATTGTGGTAGAGTGGATTTGAACCGAGAAACTCTGACTCAAGAGTCTGCGACACTTATTACGGGACCAGAATCAGACATAAGTTAAATGGATAGCTTTCAAACATTAAAAAATAAAACTAGAAAATTGTTTTAACCACTTTTTACTCTTGTTTTTTATTCAATCGGTTTCGATAAGAGCCTAATCATCAGTACATGTTTATCCCTGATGATGACAAGGTTATTGTATAAAATCGGTTGAAAAAAAGTACCACTAAATAAGTGGGTAAAAAAAGATCTAGTTTTTTTTTATATAAAATGTGTCACAAAATATCTGTGAAAAACATTAAAAGATAGTTTACATTTTTTTTATAAATGTGATTAATTAATCAAACTAAACATAGTTTACAGTAGACAGCGTGCTTCTTGACAATGCTGTTAATAAGCGTTTTCAATGTTTTCGATTGCATTGTAGGTAATATCATAGATTTCAAATATTTTCATTGCTTCACAACCATTATGAAATTAAACATATTAGAAATGTGTTCTATTTTCTTTCTTTTCCATTTAATCAGACTAAGCCACATTAACGTCTGGTCGGGCACAGCTAAATATTTGGTACAGTGTCATAATTTAAACCTTTCGCTATTGTAATAATATCGCAATTTATTAACCAACATTTTGATTAATAAATACATCGTTTATTGAAATTGTTACAAAATTAAATACACCTTCGCAATGTTCGAAAGCATCCGAGTGTGTTCAGACAACGAAAATTCTACAATACAATATAATATATCGTACAGGTAACACTTGAATCACTTTCGAAACACATGGGCGTTGTTCAATATCTTGTCCGCATATGTTACAAACCAGGAAATGTTTGGCGGCTCCAAACGGCGACGGCATATGAGAACTTGAATCCGTAGTATGACATTGAACACTCTCAGTGGTCAATCACTCGGACAAGCAATCGTAATGAGACATATTCTATGGCATTCCGACTCAAATTGAAATCGTGACAAAATGTCTCACTTTGTTTAAATGGCTCACTTAAAAAAATAATTGTATCCCTGGATATATTTTAAATGAATTTATTCATAAATGAGTATATGTTTTTCAAGATAATTTCACTATTTTGCATATTTAAAAGAAAAATGTCTGAATTTGAGTTCTTTTTTATTCTTTAGCATTCTGACTCAAAGTTTCTTAACAAAAAAAATGTATTCCTCGATAAAAACTATATTTTTCAAATATATTTCGAAATAATGTCAATAACTTGCATATTTTAATCTTTAACTTGCATTTATAAGTAAAATATTTCAAATTCCTTTTTTTATTGTTTTGAAATTCATACATTGGCTCATAATTCTTTCCAATATCCGTTGTTAAAAAATCAGACAATCATTGCGTTTACACACCTTGATCGAATTTTTATATAATTTGGTACATTCTTTGAAAAAATATAGTATCGTAATAATTTAGACGTAAATCCACGCAAATAAAATAATGCACTCAAATTATTAATCTCTTATAATCACAATTTCAAGATGAATTACCTTTTTTGTTCTTAATTTTATTACTCCATATTAATGAAGCCTTTGACTTAACTTGTAATAAATAATTGTGAAAATGCATTTTTTTCTTTATTTGTATAAATCTGGTGATGAATATCACATTTCGTTTATTTGTTCTCTGATAATTTGATATATACAATTTTGACTGTTATTTATTGATTTGAATTAAAATTGACAAATAAAAAAGTTTTACGATAGCTAATTGGAGTTAATTTTTGATTATATCGCTGTTTGTATAAATAAATATTTTTACTCTCGTCGTAAAAATATTCGAGTTTAAAATGTTGTATTTTACATGGAATGCATGCATTAATTTTAAAAAAATGATAAATTAATTTTTAATGAAATGATTGATTTGATTTCACAAAAAATGAATTTTTAAGAAGAACTGTAAAATTGTGATTGCAATTTATAAGGATCGTAGTGTATTAATTCCAAATTCAGTTGTGAAATATATATCGGCGAACGAAATTAAAAATGTTCGCTCTGTCGCATGGAACGATTTGGGAAATAAATGTTTTTACGGTATATCATTCGATCAATAATGAAAACGCCCAGTTTTGGTATTGTTTTTTTAATTAATATTTATGTTAATGGTTAATTGACTATTCACGCATATTACAATTATGCGTCAGTCATATCACGCATAAATATAATATAAAATATCACACCGTGAATCATACGTAGTAGATACATATTAATAATTTAAATACAGTCACTTTTGGCTAACAATATTAAAAATTAATTAGAATTTGCTGCTGAAGGAGTAGCTGTAGCCGTCGGGGGACCTGTTGAGGTCCAGTTTGCCGGGGGGGAAGAAGCGGGCGGGGGCCTGGGTCCTGTCCTCGGGGGTGAACAGCTGCTGGCGGGCGGGCGCGGGGGCAGCCTGGGCGCCGCTGAACTGCTGGGGCGCTCCGCTGTACAAGCTCTGGACCTTGGGAGCTACGTAGGCGGGCTGTTGGACTCCGCTGTATTGGGGCTGGGGAGCGGGGTTGTACTGGGGCTGAGGAGCGGCGCTGTACTGCTGCTGGGGAGCGGGGTTATATCTGGGCTGGGGAGCGGAGTACTGCTGACGAGCGGGAGCGCTGTTCTCGTACAGCTCTGGGTAGTACTGGCCGTCGTCCTCGTTAGGGACTCCCCTAGAGGAAGCCTGCTGCTGTTGGGGAGCGGAGCTATACTGGGGCTGAGGAGCGGGGTTGTACTGAGGAAGAGGAGTGTACTGGGGCTGAGGGGCGGCACCGGCCGGGGCTTGGGGAAGATGGTCTCCCGTAGCGACGAATCCATTCTTTCCGGCGGTGTAAGAGATGGTTCTTCTCTGTCCAGACGGGTCCACGTACGAGTAGCTTCCCTTCCTGTTGCCGGCGGCGTCGCTCTCCTCCTTGAAGTCGACTCCGTCCTCCTGCGTGTAGGCGGCCCCGAAGGTGCCGTCGCCGCTGAGGTACCTCTCCTCGCTGAGGATGGCCGCGACCCTGGGGTCGTCGGTGTAGCGGGCCGCCTTGGCGGCGCGCTGGCCTTGCGCCAGCACCAGCAGGGCACACAGACACACGATCCTGAACATGACTGACTGGGGGCTGCTTGCGTTGGTCGGACGAGAGACGCGGAGTGAGTGACTGGCGATGCGGCGCGCCCGAGCCTTATATACCGGGAAAGCAGCCTTGAATGAGCCGCACACGGGGTATGTGAAATGACCGCGAAAATCTTAATTTTAACCTGCGACGGGCGACAGAGAACAACGCACTGGAATCTTTCCGGTATCCTGTATGTTATGTCTATAATAACATGGTACAAACACTCTCAAGCCACTCCATAGACTAGTGATCAAGAGGGATACGAAAGCACTACTTTCATGCATTTGTATTTTTCATAATATTTTTCGACATCTCAACATGGATGTTTGAACATTTACGGGGCTTACGACCGCCATACGCCATAAACTCATAAGTGATCACAAGTGAACAAGCGTAACATTCACCAATTCTACCCTTGATTGACAACCACACTACTAAAATTTTTGGAACTTCTAAATATATGGTTCAATTTCGATACATAGAGCTTGAATCACTAGAGTTAAAAATTGTAGTGATTCATTCAATTTTAAATTACTGTTTTTTATTATACAAAAAACATTTATTTATAAACGCGTTTTTACTATCGCATCGTGATCAAAAACTTTTCATTTTTCTATTCTAAAATACTAATGTTTTAATATTATTAAATAAATAAGTGTTTTTAGTAGTACTCCGTTAAAGAAATTGGATTCCATGTAAAATACATTTTTGTACATATTTTGGAAATAATTTATTAAAGGAAAAGAAATTATCTGAAAATTTACCTTGAGATGCCTGAGAATACAATAATTAAAATCTTATGGACTGATCAGAGGGCGTATAGCAATAAATCATTAATAGTGCATCATACTCATGTGATAATAAATTTACAAATACGAATATACTTCATCCGTTGTTCTTTATTCTACCTTGACATCCTTATGTTTTATTTTTACAAATAAAATATCCAGAATTTAAGAAAAATTGTTTATATTTAATTGCATGTGTTGTATTTATTAATTTTAAGTTGGTAATTTAACTAACAATTCCAAACAACGAAAAAATAGGACTTAACGGAACCTCACTCTATGTGTGCACCATTCTCTCAAAATCATAAATGTATCTTGAAAATTACCTGTTATCAGGATATATCCAAAAAAAACAACACAAACGCTTGCAATTTTAGTTGCATGTACTAACGAAATGAAAAGTTGAAATTAGGACCAATTTTTAATTTATATAAATAAATCAAACACTGGAGGCCCTAAAGGCGATATATAGAGAGATATTACGCATCACGATAAAGACATTTTTATACATGGGAAATATGGAACCCTAAGAGAAAGAGTTCCATATTCCCTTGATTTGAATAATGATCCTTTGTAAATTATTAAGACCTAATACATCTTAAAAAAAATCTAAAAACAATTAGTTGTCTCTTACTCTAAAATCTCTACTGTATATTTTTATTTATTGATTTTAATTTATATATTAATTTTAAATAAAACACAGATTTTTTGGGTCTACTAAGTTGAATTTAAAAAAAAATACATAAAAATTAGTATTTTTACAATTGTTTCGCCTAGTTATGGCATTATCAAACGTGCTATATCTAGGCGAAACAATTGTCAATATATTAATTTTTATGTGTTTTTGTTAATAAAATACAACTTAGTAGACTCAAAAAATCTTTGTTGAATTTAAAATTAATACATAAATCTCTACTGTAATTGGTTCAAGAAATATCAGTTTAACATCAGTTTTGTTAAAAAGTCTACCAAAAAAACCTAGTTTTTTTTCAATTTTTTTAAATTTCTTTTGTATTTTTTTTTGCAAAAAATAACCTTCAAGAGTGAGATTAAGATTTTTTTAAATATGGTACCATAACAAAATCAGTTTGTACGAAGCACCACTGTATATAAAAATAGAGTACCTATATAGTAAAACGTCCAAAAATGACCACTGCTGATAATTCTTCGGCAGTTCTCGTCTGAACTTCGGGACACGGACCTGACTTGGAATAAAGCAAGGGATCTAGCAGCCAACAGAACAGTCTGGAGAGAGTTTGTAGACCATATACTACGCACTAAGAACGGATATGGATAAAAAAATGATAAACTCAAATTTTCCAGACTTAATAGCTTTATATTGGCTCCATAAAAAAATGTAAATATCACAATTTATCAATAAACATTTACTTCTTTTATTTTACTCATTACATGGGATTAATCCGGAGAGTAATTGATTACATAATATACTTGCATATGTAATATTTTAATGTATCACACACTCAATAGGCGATTTCAATAAAAATTTAGAAAATTCATATATTATACTCTTAAATGTATGTTTATTATTTTAAAATGGTAATTTAACAATAAAAAATAATATTTCATGCGTAATAGGTAATTTTATTTTATGTGCAATTTGAACCCCATGTTCTTAAATAAGTGTGTGTTTTATATCAAAATAACATGTTATATAAATAACAAATGTTCAATTAACAACGAATTTTCTTTGTTTTATATTTAGAACTGAACAAAACAAAGGAGCGCAAGTGAGAGATATATAACAGGCTTTGATATATTTTACTCAATATTTCTATTACGGTAATAATGTAATATTAAGTATTGATCGTAAGTTCTGTTATTTCATATACCTATATTTATCCGTTGCGCCAAGAGAACGTTATTATTGTGACGTAATCAATCTTATGACAATTAGTTTCGATTGTTTGGTACAATTATCGGTCACACTCAAAACTAAACAAAATATGAACTCAAATTTCGTTTTTACATACTTGATATGAAAAAAGAACTCAGATGAAATAGGGGAATGGAATAAAATATTCTTATTATTTTTTGACATCACATCAAAGATGAAGAAGAATATGGAAGTCTGGGCATTTACGGGGCTGACGACTGTCATAGGCTGGTTTAAGTGATCACTTTACACACGTGTTACGTTCACCAATTCTACCCATTATTGACAACCACACTATTCAAATTCTTGGAAGACATATATATATATATATATATATATATATATATATATATATATATATATATATATATATATATATATATATATATATATATATATATATATATATATATATATATACATATATATATATATATATATATATATATATATATATATATATATATATATATATATATATATATATATATATAAAGACATATATATATATATATATATATATATATATATATATATATATATATATATGAAACAGTTTTATTCATGAATCATTAGAACTTCGTTAGAGACATCTATTGGTGAGATGAAAAAAGGTTTTTACTAAGCAGAAACCCTTTTTATTAATATTTGGACACACTCAAGACGTTGTAAAAAAATCTTAGTTTGTAATTCTCATTTTTCTTGTCTGTTTTGTACTCATATTATTTTATGTCTGCCTTCGTAGTGTAATGGTTAGCTCATTTAGATATAGTACTGGAAATCCCAAGTTCGATACCCAAGGGATTTTTTTTTAGTTTATTTAATTATTCACTACAATGTTTATTCAATATCAACTCGGAGTAGTACCAGAAGCACAAGAGTTATCACCTTGCGTTTATTCAATTAACGTTCTAGATAACACTGTGTGGACGCGATAGAGTGCCTTATGCATTCTTTTTTTGTGGATAAGGTAAAAGGAAAAGAAAAATGTACCATTTAATTTTTTTGGATTATAAATATTGTACAACATGCAACAAGGTCTACAGCTTACACAAACTAGTACGAGTACGGGTACAACTCCTAACGATACAACCCCTAACGCCCTAGATATAACTGCCTTCATTTTTAATGCTGGTGTTGTGGTTGTCCTGACGAAGAGACGAGCAAACGAAACCAGCAGACAAAAGTCTCGATGAGTGGTTATATCTTTATACAAATACAACTTACATTTTTGTAAAAAAGGTATAAACGTTTTGACATTGCATTTTGTACATTAAAAGCATTGTAAACATCGTGGTATGGTAATTAATATAACACTCTCCTTATCATTAATCGTCCACATTGTGTAATACCAGTCTTCATTTGACCTGATGATGGAATTATTATTCCGAAACCGGTAGTCGCGAAGTAGTGTGTTTTTAATGTGGTATTACACGAAGTGAACGATGAATGATAAGGAGAGTGTTTTAAACAACGATACGATACCAAATACGAACCACTTAATGCTCTATAGATAATAATAAGATAAAAACCCTTATCTGCGCCCCAATGGTGCATAGGGCACTGCATCATATAAACGCAGTGTTTTCTTGATCGTTAACACACGAAGGAAAGGTGATCAGCCCTCCGCTTCAGGTTACCAGTCCGGGGTAATATTGAATAAATATGACAGTGATAAAATCACTTACATTTATTTTACCTCCTTTGGGAATCGAACCCGGGACCTCCAGAACGGTAGCCGAGCGTGCTGTCCATTACACTACGGAGGCGGACAATGCTCTATAAAAAAAGTTTTACATATGTTTAATTGTGTTGTAAAATATTAATGGGTACTAATTCAGTTTAGGTAATTTTAATATATTACTCAACGACGCACTTTTTTAGAGTTTATTATGCCAAACAATAGCAATGTATGTAATCCTCCCATGCATTACAAAAATTCTCAGGAATTCTCATAATCAAGTGAATGATAACGTAATAATTTGTCGTTTTAAAATCATTATGCTTAAACGATATGATATTTTTACTATTTTTAGTTAGGCGGAGGTAAGAGGGCAAACAAAAATATGGACCAAAGGCGAAATAAAGGAATGGGTAATCTCTTGAGTTAATATTGCAAAAATATATTATATTAATAAGTTATAATATATATTTATACATAATTTATTATAATAATTTATTATATATATATATATATATATATATATATATATATATATATATATATATATATATATATATATATATATATATATATATATATATATATATATATATATATATATATATATATATATATATATATATATATATATATATATATATATATTAATTAGTTTTTATTTTTCTTTTCTTCTATGTTTATTATGGTTGTGTGTATGTTTTATTTGCCTCCGTAGTGTAATGGTCAGCAAGCTAGGCTACCGTTCTAGAATTCCCGGGTTCGATTCCCAGGGGTGGTCAAATAAATATAACTGATTTTTTAACACTTGTATTTATTCAATATTACCCTGGACTGGTACCTGAAGCGGAAGGCTGATCACCTTTCCTTCGTGTGTTAACTATCAAGATAAACACTACGTTTATATGATGCAGATGCGTTTATATGATTAGTTTATGTGATGCCATAAATTGGAAAATTACAATGTTTGTACTTACTGGGAGTTCATGTGTTGTGAAATATGGTTAGTATTCTATTTATTGTTTCGGCATTAACTTTGTGGTAAGACATGTTACAATAATTAAAGAAAACACTTCGTTTTTTACCACTTGAGTTTAATTATAGACTACATGTTTCAGAAGCTAAACTTCCATCATTCAGGTCTGTATAATAACTAAAATATAAAATATAAAATTGTTCTATAAATAAGGATAGGGGGAAAGTAAGGGGAAGGGGTTAGTCAAGGAACGGAGTTTGAAAACAAAGGAAAAATTGAAAGCAATGGCGAAGAATTTTGAAACAATATATTATTTAATAAATTATTATTAGAAAATTTTGAAAATTTAGAAATACAAAAAAACCTGAATTCTAATAATAATTAATTAAATAATATTGTTTCAAAATTCTTCGCCATTGCTTTCAATTTTTCCTTTGTTTTCAAACTCCGTTCCTTGACTAACCCCTTCCCCTTACTTTCCCCCTATCCTTATTTATAGAACAATTTTATATTTTATATTTTAGTTATTATACAGACCTGAATGATGGAAGTTTAGCTTCTGAAACATGTAGTCTATAATTAAACTCAAGTGGTAAAAAACGAAGTGTTTTCTTTAATTATTGGTTAGTATTCGTTTCTTTAAACACATTTTTACAAATGAACATAAATTATATTTCTTTGTAAAAAATATAACAAAGAACGAAGAACAATAATACATATTTATTTTTTATCCATTAAATTTATATCATTGCAACATAAAAACACCGACAAAAGCTGCGTGTTCTCTATTTTAAGAAAATGCATCCTCCCAAAGAAGACTACAATACAAAATACATCAATTCGTATGTTTCCGTTCCTTTAAAATAAAATATAGCCTTCCTTGACGCTAGCTTTGATAAATGATAAAGTTAATAGCTGTTTGTCTGAATATCAATTTGTAATAATATTAGATCAAATTATTATAAACTTCAGACACGAATGTAGCCATATTTTATTACAACAATGTATTATTTATAATATTTAATGTACAATGCGGTAGGAGACAATTAATTTAAATTATTTAACTAACAAACAACTCGCTTTACATATTTTTAAACTGATAAGATTTGGTAAGTAACAAAACACTGTAAGTCTTTAAATTGATTTCTTTTATAAAATTACAAGCAAAATTCTCTGTTAAGTAATTAATTAATATTAGTATTTTTCCGAACGACACAAGCAAGTATATAACTCCGAGTATCCTAGATAATTATTTGGTTAAGTTTTACTGTTCTTTCTTAACTTATTCATTCCACATGTCGCCTACTCCTTTCAAGAACGTCATAAATCAAAAATCGTCAATTTTCAGGTGAGCATGTTTTGGGAATGCCCAGAAAATGTACTATATCCCAGCAAAAGAGGCATATTTTTAACTTAATGTTTACCCGCTACAGGGCAGAAAGTGTTGTTTTTGCATTTTGAAGAAAAGGTACTGTTTAATTATTTTTTTAAATATACTAAATATTTTTTAAATGAAGAAAAAACCTTCAGGTTTTACCTTAAAAGATCTGTTGCACAGTAAAAAGTTCAATAAGTGGCTTGATATTTATTTTTAAAACATTGTATTATATTTTTAAACTTTAAAAACGTTATCCTGAAAAATCAAGTTTTTTTATTTATGACGTTCTTGAAAGGAGTGAGCGATGTCAAAACCATCTTAACAAACCTTTTTCTGTATTCATCGATAATGCTTATTTCAACCTTGCATTTTTTCCTCACATCACCATACGAACATCTAACGTACATCGTTTTGGCGCATATTCGTCTGAGAGATTGCATTTCAAACGCATTCAGTCTACTTTCATCCTTTTTATGCCAACTCCATGCTTAACTTCCGTACATAAGTGATGGTAAAAGGACCACACTGTGCACTCCCAGTTTAGCTTTCGCTGTTAGGCTTTTGTTTGTTATAACAGATTTTAGTGCGCCATTCACTCTTTTCCCAGAATTTACTGTCTTTTCTTTAACTTTATCCATCTTTCCACCCCTAGAAAACATACTTACGAAATCATCGACCTGTTCCATAATTTCCCTATTTACCAATTCTTCACAGCCCAATTTTTTTCCGCTTCCATAGTGAGCATTATCGGCTATCGTACTGGAGGTCCGAGATTCGATTCACAGGGAGGAAATTAAACAAATATAAGATTTTTCACTCTAATATTCATTCAATATTACCCTGGACTGGTACCTCAAGCGGACGATTGATCAAATTTTCTTCAATTGTCAACAATCAAGATAACACTGCGTTTATATCACGCAGTGCCCTATGCACCATTGGGTGGGTATAAGAGTCGTTTGTATGTATGTATTTTTGTAGCCATCAGCTGTATATATTTTTTTTCCGACATTTTACATATTTGATTTCTTTTACACACTTATCTTTCACGTCGTTACGAGGTTCAGTTTAATCACCCACTATCTGACTGGCGACAACGACCAGTTCTGTCGGTACAAATATCATAATTACTTGCAATAAGTGAAGAAAAAAAAATACTGCAAAAAATACACTATACTCAGATATGGAATAAAGCAGTTAGTAGATATGTCTACATGCGTTGAAAGTATCCAAACAAAATATGGCCTTGATATTCACAATGATCTTCACCTTTATTCAGAGCGAATATATTAAAAAACTAGATCTGTTCAGGCTTTGAAAAATTGTACCACAATAACTCGTAAAAATTAAAATTAAGTAAAAATTATGAAATATTTAATTATTTTAAAAATTATTTATTAGCTGTATCAAACCGTGCGTTGCTGTGGCTAAGACTGTTTAAATGGAAATGGAAAAGATATACACCATATATGTTTAGTTAAAATGATTAAAGAAACACTTATTTTTATACCGCTTGAGTTTAAAGTCAAGTAAAAAAACAAGTAAGTCGAAATAATATATCAATATGATCCACAAAGTTAACGTTTTCAATATTCAGAACATAAAAACAAGTGTCCTTAATCATTTTAACATGTCTTACCACAAAGTAAACGCCGAAACAATTAATAAAATATTTTTAATTTAGTTTTTAGTTTTAATATACATATTTCACAATGCTTGTAAAAAAAAGAGAAAATTCAAAAGAAATTAATCGTTTTTTACCACATTAGTTATATTTTAACGACTATGTTCCATCTTCAGATTAAAATTAAATATTATTTTTTGACATCTCATCAAAGATGAAGAAGAATTTGGAAGTCTGGGCATTTACGGGGCTGATGACCGTCATAGGCTGGTTTAAGTGATCAATTTACACACGTGTAACATTCACCAATTCTACCCATTATTGACAACCACAGTACTCAAATTCTCGGAAGTTCTATATATATGAACCAATTTAGAAACCTTGTTCTTGAATCACTAGAACTTCACTAGAGACATCTATTGGTGAGATGTAAAGAAGCTTTTTACTAAGCAGAAACTCTTATATTAGTATGTTGTAAATAAAATTAAATAAAATTAACTGAAGTGGTGAAAAAAAAATTGATATTTATTTATTTTATCATATCGTACCACAAAGTGATTACCGAAACAATAAAAAAAAGAAATAAGAAGGTGTATTCAAAACATATGAAACAACAATGCAGTAACTGATATTCAGTGGTAGCAGTTATCAAGAAGCGAGCTGTCCGCCATGAGCAATATTTAGCATTCCTTCTGTAGATTTTACGATCAATAAATGGCGCTGTCTAAGCAGTCTTTTAACGAAATGTTAGAATGTATATTAACTAACTAACTAACTAACCATCACGCCGCTTCTCCGCAGGGGTAGGCAGAGAGAACCACTCTGTCCTTGCAAACATTCTTCGCCTCTTCCACGTTCATGCATCTCCTCATACATACCCGCCAATTGTTACGACTCCTAACCTGACCACTTTCAAGTATTTGGCATACCTGATCGTGCCATGTTTTTCTCGGTCTTCCTCTGCTTCTTTTCCCACTTTCATTCGCCTCATAAATTTGTTTTAGAATGTGTATTCGTTTGTGTATATGTATTTACATATTTGTAGACAGATATTTCAAACATCTCTAAATCATGTTTTTATTTTATTTTTGCATTTATTTTTAATCGTCTAACAACGAGTACAAGCCAAAATATTTCATTGAGAGCGTTCTTGAACGTAGATGACTATGATTTACAACAATTTCTTATTGATTTCTTCTTCCGCGGCTAACTTGTTTGGCAGAAAGTGGGAGGCAGGGTATTGAACCAGTGACCTTAACTTAAATACGCTTGCATCGAACGGACGTAAGTTTGGCCCACCTGTAATTTTAATCCGATTCAAAGTACATTTTTATGCGGCTACAAGTACGTTTAAACTTTAAAAGTCAATTACAGTAATGGTTATTGAACTAAATGGTGTTTTATATGGTTGTTTTACAGACAAGCTGATGTTTATTCAATATTTCGGTAATGCACAATCATCTATTTTATAATAATCAAGATTTATATTTTTGTAAATAAATTACTTGAAAGGAGGCTCATCTGCAGGTGGGGTAGTCAGGATAGAGAAGGTTAATGTGAAAAATACGTCACAAACATCCAGATAATAAAATAAAATTAAAGTAAATCTTTCTTGAGTTTGTTTTGCTCTTGGCAAGGAAAAAACAGTTTTTACCAGCCAGAGGTGTTATAATAATAAAAATAAATAATAAACCCCTTATCCGCACCCCAATAGTGCATAGGGCACTGCTTCATATAAATGCAGTGTTATCTTGATCGTTTTACACATGAAGGAAAGGTGATCAGCCCTCCGCTTCAGGTACCAGTCCAGGGTAATATTGAATAAATATTACAGTGAACAAATCACTTATATTTATTTGCCCCCCCTTGGGAATCGAACCCGGGACCTCCAGAACGGTAGCCGAGCGTGCTGACCATTACACTACGGAGGCGGACAGAGGTGTTATAAACATGCGCGAATTCAAATGCAACGTTGTGTCAAAATTTCAAAGCAATCAGTGAATTATTTTAGGAAGCAGATGAATATTTGCTATTTTATTCAAGAAGATATGAACAAGTTTTTATTAAGAAAAGAATATGGAATTCAGAGAATTTTCAGGGCTTTCGACATGTCTTTGGCTGGCTTAAGTGATCACTCTATATACCATGTACCATTATTTATTCTACCTATTAATGACAACCAAATTATTAAAATAGATGCTTTAGTACAACGTTGTTTTGGCTGAATGCAGTTGAATTACAATATCTTGGACAAATATAACCATTAACGATGTATGTCAGATGGCGTAAAAGAAAAAAAATGCATTAGAAATATGTGTTAAGGTGATAGTAGGTTTGGGGACGTGGAACGAATGAGTGAGGAGAAAACTGTAAAATAAACTTACGAGGCTATTGTATTAAAAGTACCAGAAGAAAGAGAAGACTTGGTACTATCAAAAACATCAATGTAAGCAGTCGGAATATTTAAAGGATATGTTTAAAAAGGAATTAAGGATGTGTGAAGGAGAAACCAGTGTGACGTCTCCTCTGTCTGCCCTCGGATCTCTGGAATTGTTTTTTTTTAATGAAAAAGTTTTTTTTTATAATATGCATATTTAAATAATACAAAATAGTCGTATAAATACAATACATTTCAAATATAACGTTTCTACCTCTCTAATAAAGTAGATACTTGTGTTTAGAGAGGGAGTTCGTTTTACAATTTTGTTTTTATAAACAAAGTAAATTAAACAAAGGTTTTTAAAATTAAAATTTAAAACAAAAAAAGTAAATTAAAAATAAAAAAAAATATTCATTAGTTTGGAGTGTAGGTAGGGGTGAGTCTTGTTTTTTATTTTAGTTTTAAAGGTTTGATAATTTTTTATAGATTTTAAGTTTTCCGGAAGTTTATTTAAAAAATACCTACGTACGTATAATGGTTTAACGCTGCTGTTGTTTTATATCTGTGCAATATTAAATTATTAGAAAATCTAGGGTTACGTAAAATTTGCACATCAGTTGTTTTTTCTTTAAGGGTTTGTAAGATAGAGGCTTTATCAAAAATTTATTCAGTTATTGGTATATTTGAATGCTTGTTTTGAAGGGTAAGTTCTGGGCTTTTTAAAAAATTTTTTTGCAATTTTTTTTTTGAATAATTGAGAGTGATTTTAAATTTGTTCTATAAGCTCCTCCCCAGCCTATAACTCCATACTGCAGAATCGATTGTATTGTTATTGAATTGTATTGTTATTTATTAAGTAAGATTTAATATCTGAAAACCTATTACCAAATTATAATGATAACTCAATTCAATCTACTCAATGGGTAGGTACTTCATATCTATCTTTTGTTAGACAAGTACTTAATAAAACGTTACTAGTATTGCGTAACAAGACCATAATACTATTATTAAATATCCGGTTCAGTACGAAAAGTTCAACAAGTCTCAACCTTACTGTAATTATTCATTGACAATGGATAACATTTTATTCAAACGTAATTATAATTTGGCATCAACTTTGATAACATGATAATTTTAATATTAAAATAAAACACTTGTACAAGACCACTTCATTAATGTAAACACGACTAGTTTAGAGAATTACAGAAAACAGTTTTTGAAACTAATCATTTTCGGAATAACTCATTCAACTCTCATAAACTAAAATCGTTACACCCAGTACCACACAAAGGACAAATAATGAATAGTTTTGTATAATTAATATTGAAAGCTAAAAAAAAACTAAAATTTTAATACTAATCTAATAAATAATATGTTATTTATAATTTCTCACCTTTGCTTTTCATACTCCCGCGTTTCTTAAACTCCACCATATAACACACCCCTCTCCCTAACTAACCTACCTTCACTTGCAGTACAACTCATTATTTATCCTTTTTAATGCTTTCGTTTATTTTCAAACCTGTAGATGGAAGCATATGTAATAATATTTTTTTAAATTACGGAGTGTGTGGAAGTTTTTGGTAAGGGAATGAAATTGAGTAATTTAATATATTTTATGTTTTGGAATTTAATAAATCCTGATGATGACAAGGTTCTTGTCGAAACCGGTAGGTTAAAAAGTGTACTTATAATAAAAAAGTGGTTAAATTTTATAAAGTTTAATAAATAAAGCATTTAAATATCCATGAAACAAACCAAAACATTAAAAAATGGTTAAGAAATATACCAGTTTACAAAAACGTTTTTTATTTCATACTATTTTCGTGAGCCTAAACAAAAAAGGCATCAAATTGAAGTAGAGTACATTCGAACCCAAAGATACTATCTCAGAGTCTACGACATTAACCACGAGACCACAACCCATTTTAGATGCACTAATGCAATATATTATGTTTAAATGCAGTTAATAAATAAAAGTAATAACTACAGCTTTAAAAACATTGTGTAAGGAATACTATTTTGGAGTAAAAGTCTTGTACTACCAAAGTTAACGCTACCTCTAATAAATTACAGTTCATTAACGTTAAGAAACTCACTAAAGTGAAGTCATTAAACTTTTTAGATTTTCATGGCCGTTAAAATACTAGTGATATTTCAACACCATTATAATAGATGCTTAAGTGCGATTTGAAACGTAGATAATAAATAATATTTATCATCGATATTATTGCTAGCACCAAATAAACATCTCGAAATACTGAAACCGATTTTCACAAATCGCTCACTCCTTTCATACAAAATTCTTAAACTTAAATGTTTACTAAAATCCATTTGTCCGCCTCCGTAGTGTAATGGTCAGCACGCTCGGCTACCGTTCTGGAGGTCCCGGGTTCGATTCCCAAGGGGGGTAAAATAAATATTAGTGATTTTTTCACTGTAATATTAATTCAATATTGCCATGGACTGGTACCTGAAGCGGAGGGCTGATCACCTTTCCTTCATATGTAAACGATTAAGATAACACTGCGTTTATATGACACAGTGCCCTATGCACCATTGGGGTGCGGATAAGGGTTTTTATTATTAAAATCCATTTGAAATCATAGAGAAAAATCTTCATTTCGCAAAAGTCGGCAAAGAGTTTCTGTATTTGGTAGAAACGACTTAAACTCAAATCCTTTTCAGCGCGAGCGTTTTGTCCGAACGGTGCTCGTGACACCTCCGGCCGTATTCCCACACCGTTCGCAACAGCCCCGTCAAAGGATTCCTCGCGCCCGATGGAGCGGACTGGCTGCTCGGACAAGTCGCTCTGCCGGGAGATGCGTCGGTTGATGAAAGTTGGACTGGCTCATTAACAATTCAAGTTTTAATTTTCCCGCCCAGCTGTCAGGGATGAGGTTCCCTGGCCGCCTTGCGCTGGAACTAGTTCCAACCGTCCTTGGAGCAGTGGTAAACGGCTCACATTTTGGCATCTAACATAGATGAAGAAGAATACTTCTTTCTTCCTTCTCCTTCCCTGCTAAATCTATTATTTTAAATCGTACCTTTTTTTTAAATATCTGAATGTTTTTTAATAGTTTTATAACATAAATGTGGAATTGTTTAATTGTTTTTTTTTTCAACGTAATTATTTTTGTTAATGTAATGTAATGTTTATTATTGTTAATGCAACTATTGTTAACCATATCATGTTTTGTTTACAATTCCCGAATAAATAAAATAAAATAATATAAAATAAAAGAATATGGGAGTCAGGATATTTACAGAGACTTTTCACACATGCAATAACCAATTGACCCATGATACAACCATGCTACTCAAAAATGTAAAAATTACTCGTACTTAGAGAGAACCCAGATTTGTGAACAAGTATTTGGACAGACTCACAATATATATTTATATATATATATATATATATATATATATATATATATATATATATATATATATATATATATATATATATATATATATATATATATATATATATATATATATATATATATATATATATATATATATATATATATATATATATATATATATATATATATATATTTTTTTATATATATATATATATATATATATATATATATATATATATATATATATATATATATATATATATAAATATATATATATATATATATATATATATATAAATATATATATATATATATATATATATATATATATATATATATATATATATATATATATATATATATATATATATATATATATATATATATATATATATATATATATATATATATATATATATATATATATATATATATATATATATATATATATATATATATTTATACATATTTAAATATATAAATTTAATTCAAATAGCCATTGGAAAAAGCTGCGATCGCTTAATTTTTAAGTACAGTAATCCTAGGGGATATATAATTTGATTCGATCGATATAATTGAATAAATAAAAATTTTATTAAAATAGTCAAAAGAAGGATGGAGGTCTGAATTCAATCCCACAGACAAATGTGTGAATGTATAAGGAAAGGAGGGTGCCATAAGGGAATAATGCAAGGCTGAGATAAGCATTATCGATAAAACTAAGAAAGGTAGGTTGAGACGGTTTCAACATGTGGAACGAATAAGTGAAAAAAGAACAGTCTAAAAAATTTATGACGCAAATGTACTTGAAAATAAGAACTGAGGAAAATTCGGCATGTCGGATACTTTAAAGTAGTCGGTCAGGAGTTGGAATAATGTACATTGGGAATACAGTGGGAATGTATGAGGAGATCCATAAATGAAGAATATGCCAAGGTTGTTCTGCAAATACAGAGTGGTGTGGCGTTCGATTCACGCCGTGATGGTTAATTGATTACAACATTTTGAGGGTGTCCAAATACTCGTTCAAAAAATCTGGATTATGTCCAATCACAGGAGCTATTTTGATATTATTTTTTGACATCTCATCAAAGATGAAGAAGAATATGGAAGTCTGGGCATTTACGGGGCTGAACCGTCATAGACTAGTTTAAGTGATCACTTTACACACGAGGAACATTCATCAATTCTACCTATTATTGACAACGACACTACTCAAATTCTTGGAAGTTCGATATTGTTCTTGAATTATTAGAACTTAACAGTAAAGGCATATATTGGTGAGATGAAAAGAAGCTTTTTATTGAGCAGAAACTCTGTTATTAGTATATGAGGTCCGAATCCTGAATTAAAATCACACACTAGAGAAACGCCAGAAAATATCATTTTCATTTTTATTATTTAGGCTTATAATTTGAGGTGTCAAAAAATAATATGAAAATAACTCCTGTAATTGGAGATAATCCAGATTTTTTAACAAGTATTTGGACACACTCAAAATATTGTAAATAAATTATGTGGTGAAATTATAAGCTTAAATAATAAAAAAAGTTAATTTATTAGTTAGTTTTGTAATATTTCATGACCAATAAGTTACAGAGGCGTGAAGATACATGAACGCTTTCGGTGCTTTTCTGGGACACCGTCACTTAAGGCGGGATTACCCATTTTCGCGCCCCAACTTGCCCCAGAAAGGGAAATAGCCGTAATAAGGTGCACACCAAATGGGAACAACGTAATCAAGTGTTGTTCGCGTACACTTTTACCTCCCGTAATGGGTTATTTGCATCAATTTTCTGCACGGGAATTTGAGCAGTGTGTGCCTTTGTTTCCTTCAATTATCCGCGCCAGAATCGCGTGAAAATCAAATTAGTTCCTACATTTTCATAACGATATTACTTCGGCATTATGTGTGTATATTTTTATTATTTCTTAAGTTAGCTCAGTGATTCCCAAAGTGTGAGCCGCGGAAGGGCGCCGCGTACATTTTGCCGAATTTCTTGAAATTTCAATTTTCGAAATTTTTTCGCCAACAGTCGTGTATGCTGATAAAATTCGAATTATTTTCTCCATAATCAATTGATGTATTTAGGGAGCCACATACTGAAAAAGACAGGGAACCTCTTAGTAAGTTTATATTCATTTAGAATACAAACTTATATTTACACTTAATTTAACATCATATCGCTCACTCCTTTCAAGAACGTCAAATATAAAAAATCGTAAATTTTCAGTTGTGCATGTTTTCGGACTGCTTAGAAAATGTACTATATCCTAGGAAAAGCGGCATATTTTAAACTCAATATTTACCCGCTACAGGGCAGAAAGTGTTGTTTTTGCATTTTGAAGAAAATGTATTGTTTAATCATTTTTTTAAATTTACTTGATATTTTTCAAATGGAGAAAAAACCTTCAGGTTTTACCTAAAAAGATCTGTTGCACTGTAAAAAGTTCAGTAAGTGGCTTGATATTAATTTTTAAAACATTGTATTATATATTTAAACTTTAAAAACGTTCCCCTGAAAAGTTAAGTTTTTTGATTAATGACGTTCTTGAAAGGAGTGAACGATATGTATTTACATCTTTTTACAAAAAAACATAATACTTCTTTTTCAATTTATTCAAACTCTTTTCATATTTCATATACATTCAGGCATCCCATCATACATTTTTTAACTCTTATACATACATAACGGAATTTTGGGATTCTGTTTTTTTTTACTGTCTTTTTTAACGTTCTTCCTATTTGTATTCTTATATTTTTTTTATTTAAAATTGCTTGTGTCATAAAATACTTGGGAATCGGGGTAAAAATTATCAAAATGTAAAAGCAACCTATGTTCAGGTAGTGTAAAGTTTAAGTAGAGAAACCCAGATATGTGAAACCCAGATATTTTAGAAGGGTTCCTTCATTCAAAAAGTTTAAGAACCGCACTCCTATTATATTAAATAGCCTTTGCGAACCTCAAACATTCTCAAACTAGTGCTATTTAAAAGCCTAGATGTTTCACGATCAATATCTGGTAATATTAATTAGTTGCTCTTTCTGCGACGACCCTAAAGTTTGCTAATCGAATACATGATACCAAACTATTACATGTTACTAAGTATATACTTATGTGTACCCAATCCGGAAATTTTGAGTGACCCTTTATTAAAATACTTGTACGAGTATGTACCACCGCATTGGATCGCCGGAGAAGCGTTGTTAATTTCATCTTTTTTTCACAGATTTCTTTGAAATGTCGACACAATAATGCATTCAAATAAGCCTATGTTTTTATTTATCTACTTATTTTTAAATGTTAGTTTGTTAAAAATTAAATCTCCTCAAGTTATTCACGAATTGCTTATAATTTTTTGTTGGGTAATATATCCAAATAAAACAAGGTTTATTTGGTTGAATTCTACACTAATTTATGTATGTATATGTTAATACGTGACGCGTTTCGTCTTCTTAGGACATTATCAAACTTAGATGTTTGATAATGTCTTAAGAAGACGAAACGCGTTACGTATTAACATATACATAAATAAATGTAGAATTCAACCAAATTAACCAAGAAACAAGGTTAATTTGGTTGAATTCTACATTTATTTATGTATATGTTAATACGTGACGCGTTTCGTCTTCTTAGGACATTATCAAACACTTAGATGTTTGATAATGTCCTAAGAAGACGAAACGCGTCACGTATTAACATATACATAAATAAATGTAGAATTTAACCAAATAAACCTTGTTCAATTTGGATATATTACCCAACAATTCAATATGGAATTCTACCAACTACCAAAATGAAACTAAAATGCAAGAATATCTGTGATAGGTAAACATATGTTTTATTCAATCAACTTACATATACATATAACGCAATGGTAGCGCTATTTGTAAATTACATCAACAGTAAATTGAATATGTTACAAACTATTTTTGACATGTCATCAAAGATGAAGAAGAATATGGAAGTCTGGGCATTTACGGGGCTGACGGTCGTCAGCCCCGTAAATGCCCAGACTTCCATATTCTTCTTCATCTTTGATGAGATGTCAAAAATAATATGAAAATAACTTCTGTAATTGGGGAGATAATCCAGATTTTGTGAACAAGTATTTGGACACACTCAAAATGTTATGAATATGTTACAATATCAATGGTGAACTGCGTGTTTCTTGACAGCTGTAAAGATATTATTTATCCACAAACATTATGTAACTAAACATTGAACCTGAACATAATGTAAACCAGGTGATTGCCATAAATCTTTCAAAAATTACAAAAATTCATTAATTTTTTATTACTTTTTTATTATTATTTCTTAAGTAAGCTTGTATTACAACTAAGATAAACTATTATATAAACTTCATTTACTACATCTACATATATATATATATTTACATTTTCTTACAGTAAACAAAACATTTATATTTAAATTCCCTTAGACTCTTTTCATTCTTCATACATTCATTAATGGTGCAGAAAGATAACATGATTCGAAAACATATCTATGTGACGTTGTTTACGAGTATGATTTATGGAAGTCTATGTATTTACGGTATTTGGAAGTCAGGTTTTATAGAAGTTTAACTTCCATATACCCAGATTTCCATATTCTTCTTTATCTGTGATAACACACTCAAAATGTTGTAAATAAATTATCTGGTCAAATTATAAGCTTAAAAAAACAATAAAAATGAAAATGGTATTTTCTGGCGTTTCTCATGTGTGTGATTATAATCCAGGATGCGGACCTCACATACTAATATAAGAGTTTCTGCTTAATAAAAAAGCTTCTTTACATCTCACCAATAGATGTCTCTAGTGAAGTTCTAGTGATTCAAGAACAAGGTTTCTAAATTGGTTCATATAAATAGAACTTCCAAGAATTTGAGTAGTGTGGTTGTCAATAATGGGTAGAATTGGTGAATGTTACACGTGTGTAAAGTGGCCACTTAAACCAGCCGATGACGGTCGTCAGCCCCGTAAATGCCCAGACTTCCATATTCTTCTTCATCTTTGATGAGATTTCCAAAAATAATTTGACATAAAAATATGCTTAATACAAAAAATTCAAAATTAGCATAATACTTCAACGCGCGTTCTCAAACCCGGCATAATTCACTTGCCTCCGGCGAGCGGTGCGGGGAGGGGCCCGGAGGGACGAGCGAGTTTCCGGTTGTGACGGCCAACCGGAAGCGGGCGCAGGACCGGAAGTGGCGGAGCAAATAAAGCCTCAGCGGAGGCTGTGACGGTGGCGGGAGGAGCCGAAAAAGGCGGAAATGGGCTGATGTGGACGTGTGCAACGCGTCGGTGGCGATTGCTCCCAACCGGAACCTTTGCGCCATACAACCTTTCATGTACCCTAACATGCACTGAATACAACAAAAATCCTGGCATTTAAGTTTCAATTCAATTCAATTCAATTCAATTTATTCAATAATTAATATATACATTACAAACAAACATTTAAGGCGTATACATTAAAAAAAAAAAACAAATTAAAAATTACACAAGAAGACTCTTGTTAAATGTGTAGAAGAATCTCGCTTCGGAAAACTCCTTCGGACACATGAAACAGATCAATATCCAATGTGATATTGTTCAACATAGCGGTAGCTCTTCCTACAGGCATAACCATCGGCAGGTTGGTCCTGTGTATAGGAATCTGAAACAATCTATGCCGACGCTGTCTTAGGTAACTATCGGGAACATACAGACCAATGCTCTGGATAATTTCAGGATTATCGATCATACCGCGCAACAATCGATAAAAATGCGTAATCAAATACGCATTCCTTCTAGTCTCTAAACTATTGTAGCCAAGCATACCCTGGAGAAACTGGGTCGGGTAGAGCCAAGGATAATGCATTGTTAATATAACGATTTGTAATGAAGTAATATTTATTTGACCCCCCCTGGGAATCGAACCCGGAACCTCCAGTACGGTAGCCGAGCGTGCTGGCCATTACACTACGGAGGCGGACAAGACTCACGTTTTTCACTCTTATATTTATTAAATATTTATTACCTTGGACTGGCACCGGAAGCGGAGGGCTGATCACCTTTCCTTCATGTGTTAACGATCAAGATAACACTGCGTTTATATGATGCAGTGCCCTAAGTGCCATTGAGGTGCAAATAAGGGTTCGAATAAATGAATGAACGAAATAAAGTGATTTTTTCACTCTAATATTTATTCAATACTACCCTGGACTGGTACCCAAAGCGGTGGGCTGATCACCTTTCCATCACGTGTTAATGATCAAGATAACATTGCTTCTATATAATGTAGTGCCCTATGCACCGTTGTGTGTGGATAGGATTTGGAGAAGAAAAAGAAATAAATATAATAATGCTGTTGAGATTTAAACATCAGTTCCTGAGTGTCCCACACTTAATTATCCCTCCTGTCCTCAACAAAAATTAAAATAAAACATCTTTTTTATATTAAAAACAAAAATTCACTTTATGATCTATAAACCTTGAACATAATTATCAAAGTAAATAACAAATGCAACTCCCATTTAAAAGAAAAACATCAGTTCGCGCATTAGAATTGTACTATGCTACTGCATATACTTCGAACCGAGGACCTCCAGAATTGTAGTCATACCCAAACTATGACGCTATGGAGGCGGACTCGATTCTCAAGGTAGATAAATTTAATTTTAATATATTTTCACTCTAATATAAATGTAACGTTATTATATAATATTTTTTCACTCTTATATAAATAAAGTATTATTAAATATAAAAACTTTCATTAATTGATCCAGCAGTCACTATGCATTTTTAATTTAAGCTTTACTTGGTGAAAACCACTATTTTTTAAAATTTATTATGACACGTGTTTTGGTGCATTCCCCACGGTGCGGGGTTTGAGAATTATGCGGAACGCATCGAAACACGTGCCATAATATGTTTCAAGAAAAAGTGGTATTTATCAAGTTAAACGTAAATTAAAATACTGTAATATTTTTCCGTGGAGTGATATCTGAAGCGTAAGACTGGTGACTTGCCTTCATATAATAAACTATCAACATAAAATCACATTAATTTAAATTTGTGCCCCTTGCACCATTGGGTAAGGATGAGTTTTTCAATTTTTTCTATAGCGTCAAAACATGCATTCTTATCATTCAAAATGTGGTATTATAAAATAATTTTCACAACATCGATGCTTAAAAAAAATTGTAACCCATGGAAAAGGAGAAAGAAGCTACAGACATCATAAAACAGAAGTTTGAGTAATTTTGGACATGTTATGCATGGCAATGAGGATAGCCTGTTGTTCCAACAACTGGTTGTGATTGGTAGCCTGGAGGGGAAGTGAGGCACCGAGGTACCGATCAAGATATGTAAGTCAGCAGCAGGCACCTCGGTGGTTGGAGCGCTACGTGCACCACAGTCAAGGGATAACTAGAGAAGAGATGACTCTTCGACACCAATGATGATTCGACCAATGATGGTTCGACAAGGATCACAACCCTCAGCAATGAGGAATAAGACGAACAAGGAAAAAATTAAATACTTTACAGACATCAAAAAAATCATAAAAAAAGAAAGTTAAGTTAAGGAATACGAAACAATACGAGATATTAGATCATTTGAAAGTCATGTGATATTGGACTACGATTTTTTTTAAATTTCATTAATATGTCAGTGTTACTTTATGTTTCAGTAAAAAGGAGAAGAGAGTAAGATCTACTCAGTATTCAGAATATCGGTATTTTTCACATTTTCATGAGATGCCTTGGACCATCTAGCTTGTTGTCTTCGTTCAGTAAACGACATCGATTCCACAAAGGTTGCTACAGTCCATTCCAAAAGACAAATAAAAAACCAACATTTTTTGTTTTACGCTGTATATGCCCATTTATATGTTAAACCGTTAAACCCGGAGAATCTCCACATTCTTAAAACCTAATTCATTCAAACTTTATGCTTTGGTAAGATTAACTTCTGTTTTTATAACCGCGAGGATTCTTTTATTTTGATAATTAAATATACCCACTATAATATCAAAGGTCTGTAGAACTTAACTAATAAATCACCACGCTGCTTTCCCGAGAGTTGCGCAAAAAAAATAGAACGCCACACCAAACTGTCTTTGCAATATGTATAAGCAATCTTCGCCTCTTCCACGTGCATGCATCTTTGGTATTTTTCTGATTCTATTACCAATCACATTCACCTTTACAACTTTACAGAATCTTAAACATGATAAAACCATTTGATGTATATATGTATATATATATATATATATATATATATATATATATATATATATATATATATATATATATATATATATATATATATATATATATTTAAATATATATGTATAAATATTTATATATATATATATATATATATATATATATATATATATATATATATATATATATATATATATATATATATATATATATATATATATATATTTATATATATGGTTGAACAAGACATATTATCTACAATGGTGTTTGTATTTAAAAAAAACTTTTAACCGTTAAAAAACTAGTTTATATAAAAAGTATGTGGCTGACCTTAAAATATGAAAATATTAAAATTCATATCGTTATTATGTCATACCATAAGTTAAACATAGAAAGTAAGCAAAAAGAAAAAAATATGACATTGATTTTGACAGTTAGGATATAAATATAATAACGTGATTAGATACAACATATGCATATATTTGAAAGGTTGCTATTGTATATTCTAATTTCTAGGTTCCGACTGCACAACATTATTTGTTCAGTATAAAATGGCTCAATATTATCTTACATGACCATTCTTTCGTACGCAGAGTTATCATACGTTTAAAAAAAATGTTTTTTTTATCCTCTTTTTCCTCGTCAATATGCAAATATGGATCAGATAATTACTACAGACTTATTTCATTTTATTTTGTACAACCAATAGTGCATAAGGCGCTGCAGTAAACTCATTTGATGTTATCACAATTATTGCGATCACGATATGTACATTTATATATGTGTATGTGTGTGTGTGTTTATTGTATAAATATACCTTTGTTGGTTTCAACAACAGTATATTTTAAGTTTTCTACCTGTAAACAAAAGTGAGATTCGTTCAAATTTAATTCACATATCACTCACTGACTCACTCTTTTCAACAACGTCATACATAAAAAAACTTGATTTTTTAGGAGATCGTTTTTAAAGTTTAAGAATATAATAAAATGTATTAAAAATAAATATCAAACCACTTATTGAACTTTTTACTGTGCAACAGATCTTTTTGGCGAAACCTGAAGGTTTTTTCTCCATTTATTTTTTTTTCTTTTATTTTAAAAAAATATTAAACAATAGCTTTTCTTCAAAATGCAAAAACAACACTTTCTGCCATGTAGCGGGTAAATATTAAGTTAAAAATATGCCGCTTTTTCTGGGATATTGTACATTTTTTGGGCATTCCGAAAACATGCACAGCTGGAAATTGACGATTTTTGATATCTGACGTTGTTGAAAGGAGTGAGTGATACATCAACCGTTGTGACAAATCCAATGTCTGATGTAATTTCCACAAAACTTTGAGTGCGTCAATAATTCCGATCACAGATTCTGGATTTTGCTCCTCTTGGGAGTTATTTATATCAAGATTTTTTATTGATATCTCATCATAAATGAAGAAGAATATGTTAATCTGAGTATTTACAATGCTTTCGGACTATCATAAGCTGGCTCAAGTGATCAATACATACATGTGTAACATTAATTTATTGAAATGTTTCAAATTTATAAAGTGATCACTTAAACCAGCCCATAAGGTCGTTAGCCCTATTATTACATGACTCCCATATAGTTATTCATCGTTGTTAAGACATCAAAAAATAAATGATTTATTGTTATCTATTGTAATAAATAATAAAAAAATATTGTAGAACTGATATTTAGTAATTTTTTTTACAGAAAAATAGATATGAAAAATTAGTAAAAATAAAACTTTTAGATAAGTGTAGAATCAACTAGTATATAATATGAGAAGAATAAAAATATATTTATATACGTATAACGTACTTGCAATAAAAAATGCATTTTATGTGAAATTGCTCACAATTAATTTTGTACAAAGGTTCTCGGCGTCTGAGAGCCATCATGACTTTTATAACTGCATTTTTATTACTGTTGAGATGCAGTTTCTAAGAATTGGAGTGCCCAAAGTTTCCAACTATCCTTATAGATTTACTGTACGAACGTGAATCCTTGTGCCTCCCATATCCTTTTGCATGGAATAAAAAGGTCCTCGAGCGTAATCAAATTTATGGCATAATTCCTGAATATTAATGGCTAACACCATCGAATTTATGGGAATGACAGGGCAGAATATGCACTTGAAATACATTTGTGAATAGTGAATTATGAAATATATGGTACATGCTCGTACTAGACATTATTTTCTTTCCTTTATTTTTCAATGCACTTGCTATACACTGTAAACTCCCCTACAACGTTGATATAGGTACCTACCCCTTTATCTTAGGGTATTTTATCAGGAGTTAATGTTTTAAACTATATTTTTATATCAAAGTAAGCGAAAATGACTGTGAAGATTCATTTAAATTGAAATACAATTTTAAAATATAAACGTCCCTTCTGATAACGCGGTAACCACATCAGCGTTATAGGGAAGTTTACTGTATTGATTAACGCTTTTAATATCAATCTAAATATCACATGGAAAATTTTCAACATTATTTTTCAAATCCAAGTTGAAAAATAACGATCAAAAAAATTATGAGAACAAAAATCGGATTACGAATATTGTTTAGATGAACAAATAGACAAATATTTTTATTATTTTAGGTACATTTTAAAATTAAGGTTAAATAGTAATTAAAAATTTTAGAATACTTGTACCAACGAGTATTCCTCGTGCTATTATATTCCATATAAAATATGGCTATGCATTTTGACATCTCAACATAGATGACGAAGAATATTGAAGTCAGGGTAATTACAGTGCTTATAACCTGTTACAGGCTGGTTAAGTGATCACATCACACACGTGCAAAATTCACCATTCTACTCATGATCGACAGCTACATTTTTTTTTAACTCTTAGATATTTATTTCAATCTCATGACACAGTACATTTGAATTCTTAACAGCCATATATGATGGCTTGAGAAAGCCTATGGCAGGTCATAAGTCCTATAAAAACCCCGACTTTCATATGTTTCATCATCTATGTTGAGTTGTCAAAATGTAAAAATAACTTCTAAGTGATGAAAATCCCGATTTGTAATAAAGTATTTGGACAAAATGTTGTAAAATAAAGCTTTAATTAAAATATTAAAATAGTCATAACAAAGCGAGTCCCTATTTCTTAAGTCAATGCTGACGCTAAGATAGTCGTGCGCTGTTAAATTGGTTGAGAAAACGCATTGTTCCTAGAATAAGTATATTACATTTCCTCTACTTTTCATGCCAGATATAATTTTAAAAACCCATAACGACCACTTGTACGCTTCGTATACCATAAGAACACATTGCAGCTGCATTTTCCTAGCAGCGTACGTTCTGAAATATTACTATTATCATTCGTATAAAAAATACTTAGTAAAATTTTACGGATATATGTTTTCTTCAACGATAAATGAATTACAGCAATTTACTTCCATCTTCATTGACACTTGAGTACAGTAATACAGATAATGGTTTTATGGTGCAAATAAGATTCATTGCGAATAATCTCAACTTCTATGACATGCTTTGTATTTTTTTTTTTTTTTTTTATATTTACTTATGTTATTATTAATTTTCAAGTACAATCTACCCTGTGATTGCAAACAGCTATATATGGTATCAAACGTTTTGACCAATATCACTAGTCTGTTTTTGAATGGTTGGAAGATATTGCTTTTTAGCAATAAGCCCTGATAATGTACTTATTTCTGTTCTGTACATGAAGTTTAAATAAACAAATAAATATTAAAAAGAACGATTTTCAAACATTTATAAATCTAACGTGAAAATATTCTAACCCCATCCGTATTTCGATCTTTATTTGGTAACATTTGCTTAAAGTAATATAGTTTATAGGTTTCATTGATAAAAAAAAACTTGTTTTATACCACTTGAGTTTTATTAAAGACTTCATGTTTCAAAAGTTAAACATCCATCATTCAGGTCTGTATAATAACTAAGTTTAACTTCTAAAACATGTAGTCTTTAATAAAACTCAAGTGGTATAAAACAAGTGTTTTCTTTAATCATTGTAACATGTCTTACCACAAAATTAATGCCGAAACAATAAATAAAATAGTTTGTAGGTTTCATGGTAAATAAGATTCATTCCGAGATTTCAAACCTACTTGAATATTTGTCGTATTTTATTTGTATTTTTTTTAAATAATGATATGTTTTTCTTGTGTTTTTTGATTTTGATGAAATTCATTATCTCACCTGCTTTATATTCTTATTTTTTATACGATTTAACCAATATTTGAATAATAAAAAAAAATGTTTCAAGAATGGTGAAAGTTACACGTGAGTAAAGCTCAGTACACACTTAGACTTCCATATTATAACTAATTTGAATTATTGTTAACTTACGATTTCTTTATCTAGTTCTGCAATTTTCGTGTTCATTTTTTTCAATTTTATGTGCTACGTTTAAATAAGCACTTTACTGATTACTTCAAGTAAGCTACTTTACCATAATAATATAATCGCGATTAACGTTACCAAGTTAATTTTCCCTTCGAGTGGTTAAATTGTCGTTGAGATTGTGAGATGTCAAAAACGTAAAGTTATTTTCCTGTTTATTTTTAACTTTCAAGTGCAACGATTACATTAGCAGTTTACTGATTACTTCAAGTAAGCTCTTTTAGCATAATATTATAATCTTCACTTACGTTAGTAAGTTAGTTTTCCCCTCGAGTGGTTAAATTATCGTTGAGATTGTGAGATGTCATAAATGGAACGTAATTTTCACGTTTATTTTTTTAACTTTCAAGTGCAACTGTTAAATTAGCAGTGTACTGATTACTTCAAGTAAGCTACTTTTGCATAATATTATTATTTTGACTTACGTTAGCAAGTTAATTTTCCCTTCGACTGGTCAAATTATCGTTGGGATTGTGAGAAGTCAAAAACGTAAAGTAATTTTCCTGTTTATTTTTTAGCTTTCAAGTGCAACTGTTAAATTAGCAGTTTACTGATTACTTCAAGTGAGCTACTTTAGTATAATATTATTATCTTGACTTACGTTAGCAAGTTAATTTTCTCTCCGAGTGGTCAAACTTATCGTTGGCACTCCTGACGTATTGTTAATTCGGAGAATCCAAACTTGGACCAGAATTAACTCTCATAACTTCCGGTTCCGGCTCCGTGGTTAACTGGCAAAACAACTAACTTACCGATGGACTACTACTCCTTGCACTTTGTTGTTTCAGAGAACACTTAAGCCATCGAAAATTATTATTCAACACGGGCATTCGAGAATACCTTGCATATGTATCAAAGGTTAATTAAATTATTTAATTTTCATTCTTTGTTTTACTTGGTAAATACCATCATTTTTTTAAGTCTATTGTGACACGTGTTTCGAAGCATTCCGCATCATTTTCGAACACCGTAAAACGATGTTTAAAAATTATGCGAATGTGAATGAAAGTGGAATGAATATGGTCGAAATGCGATCTCTCAGGCAAATGTGCGTTAAAAGAATAATGATAGATGTTAGAATGATGATATGAAAGATGATGATATTTTTTTCTTTAAATTGAATAAGACTAAGCCTCAACTATGCGTTGCTAGGCACAGCTAGTTATAATTAATTAATTACAAACATACAATATTTTTCCTTGCCTCCTTGAGATATGGCACTCTATAACATTTTTTTTAATTAATTTGTTTCGAGTTATGGTCCCGTGTTTAGTGTTACGGACTCTTGAGCCAGAATTTCTCGGTTCGAACCCACTCTACCACAATTTGATACCTATTTCTAATAATGAGCCGCTTAGGCTCACAGAAATAGTATGAAATTGAATTATTTTTGCGAATAATAAAAATACAAATATTCCCCTATTTTTAAGAAAAAAAAATATTATCATGGTTTTTTTTGTCAGTACATGAAAAAAATTATTTGTTTTGCTAAAATAAATTTTTGATTCAATATTTTAGATTTTCCAACAAACTTTTATATGTCTATCAAACTTTATAGATTTTCACAGCTGCTCTGATACTTTTAACGTTTTTCTGTGTTATTTAATATTTTCATAGACACATCAATCACCTGAATTGATGCGAATCTGAGCAATCAGAAACATAAACGACATGTTAGAAGAATACACATTGAAAACATGAAAAATGCTTTATAAATATACACAATAAAGCACTTGTATTTTACCATTTTTTTAATATATAAATGTAAATATAACATTTAAAGTTTTTTACTGACATTTCTTGACATTTTCCTTTACACTTCATCAACATTGAAGTTTTCTTAGACTTTTATTTTATTTGAGCAATGACTGAGTTTTATTGTTACCGACATCACTAAACCTCAATCTGATGATGTAATGAAGAAATCCTGTCACTGCTCAAATAAATAAAAGTGGAAAACATTGAATAGTTATTACTTTATTATAACCGACGTTATATAATAACACAACAACATAATTTTGAGAACTACATTTAAACAGGTAAAAACTATTTGTACTTTCATCTGTTGTTTGTATGAACATCTATAGTTCTTAAAACTAGTCATATTTACATAGATTAACTTAAGAGTGATATTATATCTACTAATGTTTTGTTTTATATTTAAATCGTCATATTTTTGTAAAAAAATAATCCTAAACCAATAAATATTAAAAAAATGCTGTTGATAATATCACATTCAAAAATTGTCACCTCGTCAGCGTATAAAATTCATTCCCTGCACTTATTTAAAAAAAATCTGTATTCTATCTACTTTATTGTGAATTTCGTACAAGCAAATGAAAATGAAAATATGTCAGCTTAAAGCTTAAAACCTCTCATTACAATTAGAATTTTACTCGCTTTCGCTTGCAACTCACATAGGTGACTTTACAATTTGTGTGATCCTCAAAGCTCTATGCATTCACGCCTAGCCTTTTGGAAATCAGCAGGTGTAAAGCTCTGCACAAAACGTCGTTCTCGTTCTGTGTGTGTTTTTGAATAGAGAAAACCTTCTCACATTAATGCTTTCTCCACTTCCGGAAAGTTATTTTTGTGAGACTCTAAAAAAGTAGGAAATAATTCGTACGGTGAGGATGTGACATTCTGAATGCATAATACAAAGACAAAGGGATTATTTCAATTGAATTTCGTTCAAAATTTAATGAGCTCTTTGAATTCTGTTAAAGGTTTTTTTTATCATAATCTTAGTTAAATATATGTTTAAATGTAAATTTGTAAAACAAAACACCTTATTCAAATTACATAATCCCTTTGATTGACTCGACAGTCAAACTGTGGTTTATATAATAATAACTTTCCATTTTTAATTTGAATTTAATTTGGTTAATATCACTTTTTACCAACCATCAAAACACGTGTCACAATGGATTTTAATAAATAGTTGTATTTACCAAGTCCGCCTCCGTAGTGTAATGGTCAGCACGCTCGGCTACCGTTCAGGAGGTCCGGAGTTCGACTCCCAAGGGGGGTAAAATAAATATAAGTGATTTTTTCACTGTAATATTTATTAAATATTAACATGGACTGGTACCTGAAACGGAGGGCTGATCACCTTTCCTTCATGTGTAAACGATCAAGATAACACTGCATTTATATGACACAGTGCCCTATGCACCATTGGGGTGCGGATAAGGGTTTTATTATTTTATTATTATTTACCAAGTAAAATGTAAATTAACATTGGATAGGTGACATAAGAGACCGGAGAATAAATTAATGAAATCAACTTGAATAATTTATTGTCCGAAATATACATTAAATACAAACAAAATAAATATAGGCCCAAGATGAAAGTTCTTCTGAATTATTGTAATGAGGGTTGGCACGTAATTCACAAAATTTGCGATAAAATTATACAAAAGTTCTACTTTTCTACAACAAGGGAATGTTTTAAAAGAATTACCGAGTTTGAACGGGGTTTTGTTATTTTATGTAGATACATTTTTTCATCCATTGTGGGGTGTGCAAACCATTCGGGAAAAAATCATTTTTTCCTCGAATAAATCCATCGACATAGTCAGATAATGGGAGACCAAATCGGTTTATGGTAATAAACTTAAAAAAATGTTTCACCAGGATTATTAAAATCGGAGCTAGGGAATTGAATTTTGGAGTCTTTACCGCGTAATAAATTTGTTCTCTTACGGTGGAATTTGTTTTTGTTCTCTGCTAATACAAAAACTAATTTCCATTTTTGAGAACTTTCGGCTTAATCTGTCTCTCGCATATTTTATCGCGAAATGATCAAAAATTTCCCGACGATCGGAGGAAAATTTCGAAGCGCTGTTAATTCATTCCAATCAAAAATTTATGGTAGAATTTCATACTGTTCTCTTATATTATGATAAAACAATTTTTCGTCCAATGAACTGAAAAATTTCGTTCATTTTAAATCATTAAAAAAAATCACAGCTTTTTAAATAATGTTTACAAATTTGAAAATCATTTTAAGGTATTTGCAAAAAGGTAATAAACGTGTTTGATAAAAACAATATTTGATATTTCACACTTACGGTCATATTTCATTTTCCATAAGATTTTTCGATTACCATAGAGTTTTTAAATAGAAGTTAGTATTAGTTTTCAATTTTAAATTACAAATAAACAGCACATATGTAACGAAGGGGAAAATATTTTTCCTCACATTTGTATGGGATTTTAATTACAAAGTACAGTAATATTTTTCAAATGTGAATTTTGTCAGATTTAAGTCGAGGAATGCTGTGAAGTATTCCTATAAAAGTCTGGACTAGAATCATGATATCATTAATAAAAAATATAAATACTGGATAAACATAAATTGTTGAAATGATAATCCATTTTTTTAAGCCTCCACTCTATTTTGTATTTTGGCTCTTACAAAATAAATTTTAATAACAAAAAATAAATGATAAAAAAGGAGATAAAGATAGGAGAAATAAAAACAATTACAATAATTAACGAACATACAGGAAAATATAAAATAAGCTATTCGATCTACATTAATTAAATTATATTAGAATGTGGACTGTAAAATGAATCCTATACTCGATAAAAAAGTACTGTTTTCAAATATCTATGTATTGTATATGGTAGATACCAGCCCAGGGTAATATTGATGATATATTAGGGTGAAAAAATCACATATATTTATTAGACCCTCCCTGGAAATCGAACCCGGGACCTCCAGTACAGTAGCCGAGCGTGTTGACCATTACACTACGGAGGCGGACGTATATGTGTATATGTATATATATATATATATATATATATATATATATATATATATATATATATATATATATATATATATATATATATATATATATATATATATTATATATATAGACATATATTTTTATTATAATGTAAAACTTGTGTGGAACAAATAAAAACAAAAAAGCCTTTGATATTTGATCTTACATGGCCATAGTGAGAAATTTTATCGTGAAATCACTTTGAAACTGTGGAGAAGAGCGTGTTTTGTGTTTTCATTAAACGTAGTTGCGACGCCGGGAGCACAAAACATCCCTCGCCCAGGTAGTCGGGTAGTCCCTTTGGAAGGCTTTGGAGGAAATTAGTTTCATTAGTTTGGGATTTCGATGTCATGTCTTTGTGGGTCAATTTACCTCTGGAACGGGCTCATAGGGGTGGAAATCAATTTTAAGAGGGTGTAGGTAAATACAATTTTATTTGGCGAACGTACACCAGCAACACATTTGAAAAAATTTTACTAATAAAGATATTACATACGTACACTATAAGGGGATTTCCTTGCGTAGAAAATATATTTTTCAAATACATTCTCTCCAACATATCTGCAAAATGTAAAAAAACAGAAAGGTAGGTACACTATCAGTGTCTTTTATTTTGATATTATGTTTTGTGTAACATATTACATTTGTCTGTAAAACTCTTCGTTTTATAACCTCTATCTGCATCCGTTGGTACATAGGGCACTACATCTTATCTGAAAAGTGGTATCTTAATCGCTTCTTACGTGAAGGCATGGTGATCAGACCTGCGCTTCAGATACACAGGATAATATTAGTATTACAGGGAAAAACCACTGAATTTTTTTGGCCCCTCTGTAAATCGAACCCGGGCCCTAGAGGCGCAAGTTTTCTCAAATTAGCGATAGATGGCTCCAGTGGCTTCACACGTAAAGCGTCATGAGGTTTATGATAAACATATAAAAGAGTTCCAAAAATTTGAGTAGTGTAGTTTTCATGGGTAGAATGGTGAATATTACACATGTGTAAAGTGATAACTTAACCAGCCTATAACAGGCCATAACCACTGTAAATACCCAGAATACCATATTCTTTTTCACATATGTTGAGAGGTTACAATGTAAATAAGGCACCTAAGTGGAGAAACACAGGTTTGTGAACAAGTATTTTTCCAATATAATATTTTTCATTATTACCCTGGACTGGTACCTGAAGCGGAAGGCTAATTACCCTTCCTTCAATCAAGATAACACTGCGTTTATATGATGCAGTGACCTATGCACCATTGGGCGCAGATGTAAGGGCAAGGGCTAAAAGAAGAAGAAGTTGTTTTTTTAATGATAAAATTAATTCAATAACTGTTCTTGTGAAAATAGATATTTAGGAACCTGGGACATTTAGTTTTGTACGTAAATCATTTATTTTTAAAGTAATATTATAAAATATGAGATGACAAATCCTCCGACTAGATAAATTTATTCAAGACAGTATTAAATTCTGTTGAGTCCTAAAGTTATGTAGTTCTCAAGTTCCTGTTCCCAACTTGTTCTTGAGATTTGTAACGCTGCCAAATAAATTGCATTCGAATCACAATAAGAACCAAGAACAAACGGGACAAACAACCATGAAAATCATTTCTGATTTTGTACTTTATTCCAAAACTTTCAAAAAGGAAACTTGTTCCAAAACTCACTGCAAGACCTGTGCACTCACAACTTAATTGACATAAAAGGTAACACCATTTTTTTAAATACATTTTATTAGATTTATGTTTTGTACTGACATTTCTTGGTGGAGCTGCATTTTATACAATAAAATAACAACTTAATAGTTTTTTTCTAAATAAATTTATTTGAAAAAAAGGAAAAAAAAGCATTTTTTTATAATATATACATTTTACTTGTTATAACTATCTCTTGAAATCTCTTTTTCATCTTACGATGCATTTAGCATCGTTAGCAAACACTAGTGTGTGATAATAATACTGAATGCAATGAAACACGTGTCTCAATAGATTTTTAAATAATGGTGAAGAAAATTAAGTAAAATTTACATTCGAAATCGATAGATTTTACCACAAAATGACAACGGAATGAATTCATGAACAAATGCTTTTGTGTCCAAATCATTGTTCACAAATCTGGGTCTTTTCACTAAGGACCTATTTTTCATTTTTACATCTCAACAAAGAAAAATATGGAATTCTGAGTATCTACATACATATAGTGGTCAATCATAGGTAGAATGGTAAATAGATACTTGGGTATAAAGTGATCACATAACCGGCCTATGAGAGGTCACAAGCCCTGTAAATACTTACACTTCCATATTCTTCTTTATCTTTGTTGAGATATTTAAATTTTTCCTATTTATTTATTATTTTTTTATTGGGTAATTTTTAAAGCGGCGTTTTCGTAAGAAATGCTTTAAGGCGACTTACGATTTACAGTGATTTTAACATTCAAAAGGACATAAATAAATAATTGTTTTTCACCATTATATACAAAAAGATACAGATTTCTATGTTGTTTTTTATTCCTCTTCATTGGAGATAATCCAGATTTGTGAACAAGTAGTTGGACACACTCAAAATGTTGTGGATTCAGATTATTTTAAACTAAAAACATGGATACGTAATTTGCAGTCGATTTATTAAAAACGTAATTTTCTCACTTTATCCCATTTTGAGAAACGCAGAATCCTATGTTTGGGTTTCACGTGACCCAGTTGCGAGTAATGAAGACAAAAGATGGATGCAGAGGTCGTTTTGTTCTCACCCTCAATTTTCTACTCTGCCACCCTGAGCCCTGAGCCGAGAGTTCAAATTTGGTAAAATGCCAATCGCACAAGTTGACAAGCCGTACAGTACTCGAAGCCTGCAGTTCAAGGTGAAATTGGAAAATTATGGAATGAATTATGCCTTCTCGAGCCCGCGGAAAACTTTAAAATTGCGAATTTAGGGTAGAATTGAAAATATGATTTATTAATGCCATTTCTTCATGCTAACTGACGTGGCTTTGGTAAATGCACATAAAAAGGTAATTCCTTAAAATTAAAAACTGTTAAAAATTAACTTTTTATTTTAATCATTGAATATTATAAAACGACAACTAAATAGCTTTTTATATTTTTTTTTTGACATGTGATCGAATTTTATCGTTACCGAGTTCATCAGAAGGATGAAACTTGGTTACTGGTCACATAAAATCAAATTAGAAAACGCTATTTGGTTGTTGTTTTATAATATTTTGTGCAGTTCCATCGAAGAAATGTCTGTGAAAAACGTAAATCTAAATATAATGAAATAAAAACTTTATATAATAGTTTATTTATGAGGCGAATGTAATTGGAAAATGGAGCAGAGGAAGACCGAGAAAAACTTGACACGACCAAGTATGCCAAATACTTGAAAGGTTAGGAGTCGAAACAATCGGCAGGTATGTATTAGGAGATGCATGAACGAGAATGAGGCAAAGAATGTTTGCAAGGACAGAGTGGTGTGGCGTTTTATTCTCTATGCCTGGTTTGTTAGTTTTTTTTATATAAAAGTTTTTATCACATATATAGGAAATGTTTATATTATATTTTATATCTTAAAACAAACTATGTGCTTGTTATTTCATTATATTAAATGGACTGCTTCCAAGTAATTTTAGTTCAAAACTTAAATTTAGAAAATCCAAGTAATTATTTAAATTCGAAAAGTGGTTTTTAGTTCATTCTTCATTCAATCTAAAACGCATTTTACAAGTTTTACAAAGATTTTAAAATAAAAATATAAATTGTCAATGTAATATAGTATTATAGATATAAATTCTTTGTCGAATTTACACAAAAATATTACATAATTTATTATAAACTCTCTCTCTCTAAATTTTACTTTATTTTCCTTTAATTTTATTCAAAAATAAATCTCATACAATACAACTCGTATATTCGAATTAGTTTGTATTATTGTTATGTGTTCAATATTACAGTTTTGAATTAATTAATCGTAAGTATTGTTATTTATTAAATACATAAACATTACTTCTGTTTTTCTACTTATCGTAATAAGTTACACTAGAATATAATCCGAATATCTTCATACTTAGTTTATGTCTGAACTATGTATAATAGAAACGATATTATGGAATAAATTTCTTCTAATACTATGTTTTAGAGCAATGAATGACTATGGCAATTATTGTACCTCGCATAACGTTGGAGGTATGTTTATTATATTCCTACTTTAATAAACAATGACATTGTTTTTAGTTACTGAGATTTTATGATAACGTTTCGTTCTGAATCGCCAACTTAGTATAATGGTTTGTACATGTATGTTGGCATTCATTAGTTCCTGGTTTGATTCCTGAAATCGTTTTTGATATTGTATTTTAATCATATATTTTTTAGAACAAAGCTGATCCTTCGTCTTAATGTATTTTATGAAACATCACAAAAACACCTTATATGGTACATACATTACTCAAACAACGAATTTTTATTTTTCTTCATTATTATCTCGCTTAGTTGTGATAATAACAATTATTTTCATGTTATTCACAAAGCAGTAGACGAAATACTTTCTTCTTTAGACTCCTGTCTTCTACTGCTGCATCTTCCTCTTCTTCTGGAAGGCCTCTTCCTTATCCTTCTATTTTTTTCGGGCTGTTGGTGCTTGCAGCGCATTTTTACCCGAGGTATTAAATAATATATTGTTTCAAAATTCTTCACCTTTGCTTTCCATTTTCCCTTTATTTTTAAACTCCACCCCTTGACTAAACCCCTTTCCCCCTAAATTATCCCCCTCCTTATTTGTGGAACGGATAATAATTGTTTATGTGTAAATTTATATTTAGATCTAAAGATGGAAACATAGCTTCCGAAACTAGTCGTTATAATAAAATAAACTCATGTGGAAAAAACAAGTGTTTTTCTTTTACAATCTTTTATGAGCACTTTAGTTCCATCTCATAAATTTAAGTGGTTTTATCAATTGATTTGGTAGTCACATTGTGGTAATATATACATTTTTAATTTAAGATTTACTTGGTAAATTCCACTATTTCGTTCATATTACATGAAAAAATGGTTTAACCATCTAAAACTTAAATTAAAAATAAATTTAATAAAAATAAAACTTTGTTTTAAAATCACCATAAATCAATCATTTTTAAAACAAATTTACATTTTAATTATAAAATGAAAAATCACAAAGTTTTTGCTTCTAATATAAATTATAAAAATAAATAAATATGGTTGATTTACGGCACATAACAATAACATTTAATTTTGATAAATTGTTATCCTGAACTTGTAGCCTAGGACTGATCACCTTACTTTCGTATAATTAAAGATCAAAATAATCCCCAAGGATCACATTCAATGGGTGCAGGTAAAGTTGGGAATAAGAAATTCACATATTCCGTGTTTCTGCTTAAATGCCGAATTCATTAGTAGAATTAAATAAGCAGTTGCTATGTAATTACGGGAAAATTACCAATGATAAGGAGAAAATGCTCCTTAATTATTTATATTGTCTTGTATACAAAAACCTTCCCATTTTATTTCATTCCACGTTCGTTAGCGGCTCCTATTACTTTGCGTTCAATATACCTATACTCTACACTACACAGAGACATAACAAGGAGGTTATTTTCACTGATCAACTCAATTATTCCGGGCGCGTAGTTTTCCCCGGGCTACGCTGGAGTACACGAGAGACAAGGAAATCCTCAACCCTGCAACCTACGGCCGTGTGAAGATAAGGACGCTGCCATTATTATGCGATTGTAAGAGGGGGAGAGGGAATAGGGACCGTGTCGCGGAGAGACCAACCCTCCGACGCCTTCCAAATCGCTTAGTGGTGTTCGTCAAAAAATATATCTCCTCTTCTAATATGTGCCTCTGGTAAACGGAATATCGTGCGTGGAGTAAAATTAGTTACAGGATGGTGCAATCGAAGATTTGTTTATTTTCTTACACATATACCTTTTTTCTCCTGAAACTCAATATAAGCGCTTTTCGATAAAAATGCGAACATGAAAGAAATGTGCTCAAATTGGATAAATTCTGCTTTCGCTTAAATGTCTTATATTGTGTGATGCTTTAAAAACACTTAACAAATCCGTGATTCTTCATGTATTGTTAATTAAAGTTCTTTTTCATGGAATAAATTTGTTTATATGCCACATATAAAATAATTTACTAAAATTAAACAGATCAGATTCGAGATTTTTAACCTACAGACGATATGTCATAATCATGGGTATCTTAACTTGAGATGAATTTACTGTTTTCATACGTGACGTAAGATGGGTCTGAGAATCCCAGGGCTTGCGATTTAGCATTTGGCGTCTATTATATTCATATAAAAGTGCTACATTGTAAGACACGTGTTATGACAAATCCCTCAATATAAATACATATACCTACACAATGCGTTAATGTGCTGTCTGACGTCACTGAATGTTAAATTAACTGTTCATTATGACCAAGCATTAAATAACCAAACACCGTAGGACAATTTTGACAGTTAATCTAGCTTTGAGACTGCAATTAAGATTTTATATCTCCAATGAACGTGTGCTTTTTAAAAGCTTTGTTAACTCTCTCAGGAAATGCAATTTCCGTCATTTTAAGCTTTCACGACAACTCAAAAGCTTCCAATTAAGGTCTGGCCAATACGGTAAGAAACCACCCTGCATTTTAAAAAAATCGTGAGGCTGTCACCTCGAAATCCAGAGGGTGGCTATAAGTGTCGACCTTTCTAAACTTACTTAGTCGGAAAATTTAAGGGTAGGGCTATTAAGTTTAATGTTCATTTATGAAAACTCTGGAAGTTTGAACAACCCTTCTAATTTATTATCTTAAATTCTCAATATGTATTCAAATATGCCATCATTAAAGAATTTTTCTTCAAACGATCTTTATACTCGAATTTCATTTCCATATCCATATTTAATATTCCCACAGAAAAATATGATGAGATTTTTATTTAAATATCGTTAATGAATCCCAACATTGTCAATAGTTTCAAAATGTATAATTTTCAAACCCTTATCCACACCGATGATGCATAGGGCACTTCTTATATAAACGCAGCGTTATCTTGATCATTAATACACGAAGGAAAGGTGATCAGCCCTCCGCTTCAGGTACCAGTCCAGGATACTATTTAATAAATAGTAAAGTGAAAAAATCACTTAATGTTTATTTCACCCCCTCCTGGGAATTGAGCCCGAGACCTCCAGAGCGGTAGCCGAGCGTGCTGACCATTGCACTACGGAGGCGGACAATTGTACCTAACTTTTAATAAATTCGCTTAATGTCTCGTAAGATTAGAAAATAAATATTTAATGAAAAAGAATTGTGATACCAAGTTTATTATTATTAAGAAATACTTTTTTCGTAAACATTAAAGTAATTTTATACTTTTAACGAATAAACTTTTAAAAATTACATTATTTGATGACAAACTTCAATATCAGAATATTTAAGAAAACGTTTTAAAATGAGAATTACTATTTTAATGTTACTTAATTTATGCGCTGAAGTTTTTAATCATTTAAGTATTGATTTGGTAGTGTAGAAGTTATTATTATATTTATTTCAATAAGAAGTATATATTTTACAATCTATCAAGAAAAAATGTTAATTTAAAGTTTAAATTTTCAAAAAATTAAACTCATTTAGAGATTGCTTTTGATTTTAAAAAAATCTAGATTTGAATCAAGTAATTACTCCAGAGTTATGAAACAACTTCACCCAGTCCCAGTCTAATTTCTGGTATCTGTTTGAATTTTGAATAAAACGTGCGGGTAAAATATTTTCTTCGTTATAAAAAGTATTTTGAGTCATGATTTGAAATTTATTTACTTTAAAAAACAAACATTTAATATCTGAATAAATTATTTATATGTTTAATATGTTCTATATTGGATATATCGCTCACTCCTTTCAACAACGTCATATATAAAAAAAAGATTTTTCAGGAGATCGTTTTTAAAATTTAAGAATATAATAAAATGTATTAAAAATAAATATCAAGCCACTTATTCAACTTTTTACTGTGCAACAGATCATTTTAAGTAAAACCTGATGATTTTTTCTCCATTTGAAAAATATTTAGTAAATTTATAAATAATAATTAAACAATATCCTTTCTTTAAAATGGAAAAACAACAATTTCTACCCTGTAGCGGGTAAATATAAAGTTAAAAATATGACGCTTTTGCTGGGATGTAGTACATTTTCTGGGCATTCCGAAAACATGCACTGCTGAAAATTGACGATTTTTGAAATATGGCGTTGTTGAAAGGAATGAGCGATATAAATATAAATAAAATAGTAAGTAGCTATTTACATCTTTTATTTATTTTTTGGGGAAGTCGTATAAAGCAGTCGATATTGGTCCGCAATGATGTGAACTGATCAAATAAAAAAAAGTCGAGGACATTATCCTGACAACGACACCTTTTTTCTGACACCGACACTAAAAGGCTATATGAGAAAAAATCCAAGGTGATATGGTAAATAGTTTATTTGCAAAATTCACATCGTATTTTTTAATTATTCACGTGCTTTCAATATTCGATAATGAAAAAGAAAACCAATTGTATTGGTAATATCACAATAATTAAACTCTAATACAGCGACCTCTATATTGTCTTTTACTCATTAACTAAGTACCTACATGAAAGTTAATGATATTTGTTAAAACCAACATTTCAGTTTCTAGACGCTAGATGGCGCGCGTCAAAATTTCGTTACAAATATACTACCTTGTAACTAACTTCATAGTTAAAGTTGCACTGGCTTATTTTCTTTTCTTTATTAAAATTTCCACTTTTTTCACACAGCAGTAAGAAATATATTGGTATTATTTTGAGAAACATTTTTTTATATATATTTTTATTTTTTACATATTTTAACTTTATTTATATCTGAATTGTAAATATAATTTATTACGTAGAGTAATCAGTAGACATTAACTTTATCCTTTGGTATATTAAAGTAATAAAAAAAGAGAGTGTAAAAGAAAAAAAAAATATTGTTTGACATCTCATCAAAGATGAAGAAGAATATGGAAGTCTGGGCCTCGTTAATGCCCAGACTTCCATATTCTTCTTCATCTTTGATGAGATGTCAAAAAATAATATGAAAATAACTCCTGTAATTCGAGATAATCCAGATTTTGTGAACAAGTAATTTATTAAAAAATATCAAATCAATTAACAGTTATTTTGTTTTAATTTCTTTTTTGAATTTATCATCATCTTTCCTCAACCTCATTTCTTCTAGTAAGGAATTAAAATTGTTATTTCGACAAACTAGTGCTGTATATTTATGTAACATACAATTGAGATGTTCAATGCCCTCCCTACTTTTTGAGGTAAAAAAATCGTATAACAATGAATATAGAAAATGGTACACCAATGACAGGCGCCGTGGCGTAGTTGGGTAGACGCTCTACTTCGGAACTGGGGTCTCGGGTTCAATTACCGCCAAGTACAAAATAAATTCAAGAAAGATTCATTTTAAATATATCTGGTTATTTGTGATGTAGTTTTCGCATTTACCTTACTTATTTTTACTATCGTACCTGCAGACAAGTCTCTAAAAGTAGTGGCTTTGAGGGTTATTCCTTTTTTTAAATGTAACACATCAGAATTATGGTGAAATTTGTAAGATAGATCTACAGTTAAGAATTGTTTTTTAATTAGAGAAATATCGATATTTCAATAATTCTAAATAATATGTGTTTGATTTTTCAATGTTGTAAACATATTGTAACGCATATTTTTCCATTAAATCTAGCTTCCAGGGGTGGCATGTCTCAATTACATGCTCCAAAAGACCGACGCCTTTATTTCCTCCCACTTCCTCCTGACAATGGGGGCTGGTTCCAGGTTTTCAGTACTTGAAGGGGAGGACCGTCGACTCCTTTAAAAAAACCTTTTGTCAACGATGTCACAAATGAGCTGTGAAAATCTGACGAACGCTTTAAATCTGCGGGGGCAATTTGTTTGGGGTTATTTATGGCCGTTATATTTAACAGGTAACAGTAATTTAACGTAATATTTATAAAAGTAACTCGCTAACCTCTTGTTTTTAAACCTCTCTCTAAAAGATATGAAAAGGAGGATTTCTTTTTTATTCATAAGGTATTATTTTCATATCAAAAATAAAATTATCAATAATAATCAAATAAAGAGAAAAAGATTTTAATTTTGAGGATTGGAAGGACGGGGAAGGTGAATTTGATAAATATTTCTTGAGTTTACTTAATGATTTGCAAAGAGTCAAACCAGCATATTGACATGTATATAATGATAAAATATCCCTACTTTATAACTTATCAGAACTAATTAAATGCAAAATCAACAATTTATATTTATTTTGATAACAAACTATTTACAAGGCATAGTTTTTGAACTTATATAAAAATTTATGAAAAGCAATATTGTACATAAGTATTAAGGTATTTATTGATTTGAATTACCTTATTTCATATTTTACCTATCGAAACTAGAACCATGGAATATGAAAAATGAAACTATTATAGAATAGTTGAAAAATGTCGCAAATAAAAGAAGCAGAGGTATTTTCCAGTTTTCTTTTCGGACAATATTTTATTGAGCAGGAAAACATAATGTTCATAAAAGTCAGACAGCTAATTTTACACTATTTCTGCGACTAGTATGCAGGTACTGTCGAAATCTATGATTCCCTGATACGCAACGAAGAAAAACATTAGGAAAACGACGTAACAATCCGACAAAACTCTCTTATATATTTCTGTTCTCCTGGTAATTTGCACTATATGATGCTCTTTTCATCAATCACAGAGACATTATTTTTTCTAGGGATTTTTTTTTAATCCGACAGCATAGCTGATTTATGGTATATTTAAATTAAAAAAATAGTCATCGGAAATTATTGCTTCGTTTTTTTTGTTTGCCTTTGAGAATAGTTTTTGAAACTTGCATTTAACCCGAGAATTTTCCATAAAAATGTTAATTTTTATTCCTTCAAAGCTATGAATTTAAAAAAACTCAATTTAGATTTTCCATTTCTCATACATTCATTTTTTTTTAATCAATACTTTTAAATAACATATTTGCAGAGAGCAAGCAAGTATTTAATTTTTATGAATTATTTTAAAAATTCATAGGTAGGTAACAAATATTTTATTGTCCCGTAATATTAAATATTTTGTTACATTTTTGTGCGACTCCGTATACCAGGAGCGCATAACACCGAGGAGGTAAAGCGTTTGTGACCGAGTGACGTTCCGTAGACTCAAAATAAAAAACGATAAACGTCTCTCAACTTGATGTCCGAAGAACTGATCCTCATACAAATACACGTAAAACATAATAAGAGTTTGGTTTTGTACATTTACATTGGAGGTTTAAGAGGAGGGGAGAAGGGGGCGGAGTTTGTGCCTATATCCAGTAGCAAAATGTGTACGCAGGAACGAGCCATGATATCCAAGCGTTTCATGTTCCCCTAATACTTTACGGTCTGCTAGTTTGTAGGTCTGCCTCAGACACCCTAAAATAAAATATAAAAATATTAATTGCATATAAAAAAATGAGCCTTTTTATCATTTTTATCGCGGTTTTGACAAACATAGGTATATATTATGCAATCTACTAACTAAATATAAAAATTATATGAATTTTTTTTATTTCTATTTAAAATCTTAATGAAACATAAACCTCATTGCTTATGTAATATTTCCCTTAAATTTTGTTGTAAGTATTTAAAACGAATCCATTTTTTTTACATTAAGAAAATGCGAATATCCCATGAGCTGAAATTTCTAAAGCATTTTAATAAGAATAAAAATCAAATTTAATTATATTTTTTCCTCTTGAATTTTTTTCATGAATATTTTTGCTATCTATTTACTCACTTGTCAATAAAATCAGTAAGATTATGTGTGACTTTCATACATCATCCGAAAAAAATATTATTTTGTTGATAATATATAGTACCTACGTTCACTCATTTATTAGATTATATTTCTTTCTATTTTTGATCAATATGATCGAAAAAAATATACTTTAAGACTTAAAAGTCGTTTGCGTTTGCAAGGAATCACTAGTTTTTCCTTACTTTAAAATTAATCAGTTGATAATGAAAGAAATTCACCTATATATTTGTAAATAATATTGACTTCGTTTTATAATTTCTCGATTTCATCTGATATACATAGTAAAAGTCTTTGAACGACAAATATCAAAAACTGTAATCGAAAGAGTTTAAAAGTAATCATTCAATATTCTTACGTTGTATATTAAAATGCATTAAACACTTAAGAATTTTGTTTAAACTTATTTTGCTAAATTGTCCATTCCATCTAGTAATCAACGTTTAATATGATTGAACGTAATGAACGTGATAGGTCGCCGGATTCAGTCAATGCCACTGAAGTTATTAGATGAAAATATTTTTTTCCGGTCTATTCAACATCAGTTTCTACCGTATGACAAAAGAGTTATTACAATATAACTAATCGTTAAAAATAACCATAGAACGAAATGTGAATTGTATCTCGCAATCATACTCCAACCTTGATAATTCTTTATCTCTTAAATGCCGGTATTCTTAGTCCATTATTTTTGCTTATATCGCGATTGTGTTGCATTTTTGCAATCTTGGAAAATTAATATAAATACAAAAAATGTTTAATGTTCAAAAGAGTAATAAAGGCTATCTTTTTATCATAATAATTTTTATCCATTTGGAAACCGTGTGAAAAAAGCGTATTCTTTAAAATGTTTAGAATAAAAACATTAAAGCTATGATTTCATCATTAAAGTAGACTTGAATTCACTAACTTATAATAACTTATATAAAATACAAATATATGATGACTTTAATGTACATACAATTTGACAATTCACGATCAGGAATATAAAAGTGGGAATGAAATATTGTGCATATTTTTTTATTATTTCGTAGGTACCAAGCCTTTTGTACCAATAAACATATATTAATATATATTTAGGATCATTATTAGCGATATTCCATAAGTCGTAGCTAGATCACAGAGTCACTTGAACATTTGGTAATTAATAAAAATATATTGAATTTACTTAACATATTTTCGTTTCTTAAACTCATTGACCTAATGTTGGCCACCTCCGAAGAGCTATTGCCCTTGTGAAGTGAAAATAGCATTTGGTTTCTGTGCTAGAGGTCCCGGATTCAATACAAAATAAAAATCATAAATTCTTTGCTGTAATAATTATTTGATATCACTCTGGCACCAAAAAATTTACCATAATAAAAATACAGCGTCGATACGATGCAGTGCTCTATGCCCTTTTAAGTACGGAAAAGGGTCGTTACAGTTAGTCGTTCAAATAAAGTATTACAATAAATATCGCTGAATAAATAAATAAATACAAGCTTATATATATATATATATATATATATATATATATATATATATATATATATATATATATATATATATATATATATATATATATATATATATATATATATATATATATATGTATATATATATATATATATATATATATATATATATAAATATATATATATATATATATATATATATATATATATATATATATATATATATATATATATATATATATATATATATATATATATATATATATATATATATATATATATATATATATATATATATATATATATATATATATATATATATATATATATATATATATATTTATTAATATATATATATATATATATATATATATATATATATATATATATATATATATATATATATATATATTATATATTATTTTAATATAAACATATCTATATTGAAATTAATACTTGCATTGCTGTATTCATTCACCGTTTCACAAGAACCTAAGGGTACCAGTTAATCTAGACTACGAGTAATTTGATGCAGTTAAAGAAATTCGATATATTTGAGGTCTAACTTCCAATCCGCAATTGCCAATCCTCTCATTTATAGTTTCCACTTAGTTTTATTCCGTCTCTAGTCGCTTTGTGCAACTCCAAAGTAATTACAGAAATTACGTTTGTAACCTTCAATATAATTTGTTCTCTTTTCTATACCAGTTTTTTTTTGCAGTTTTAATATCAGTGATGTTACTTACAATCATTTTCCTGGTTATCTGTTCCCCCCCGGCACGTTCACATGACATTCTCGGAGTTTTTCAATTTCCTTATAGAAGTCATTTTGAAGCGTTTGAGCCTTTACTGAGGAGATTGGCAGAAAGGGGGCATAATGTCACTGTTATCAGCAACTTCCAGATGGAAGATCCCCCTAAAAACTATCAAGAAATAAACATCGAAGGGTTTATAAAAATAAACCAAAACTGTGAAAGTCGTCTACATTTAAACAACATTGAATTAATTAACAATTTTGGAATTTTAGATATTGTGCGGCAGTTTACAACGAGTGTACGAATTTGCGAACATTTTTTAAAAGACCCTGCGATTCAGAGCATTTTAAAATCTGGTGAAACATTCGATATAATTCTCGCTGAACAATATTTCGGGGACTGCAATCTTGGCTTTGTCCATAGATTCAACAGCAAATTAATCGGTTTAACTTTTCAAAGCATGTTACCCTGGCAGTTCGACAGAATGGGCGCACCTAATAATCCTTCATACACCCCAATATCTTTTTTCCATTTCTCTGCCGAGATGCATTTTCTTAATCGCATAGGAAACACCATAACGGGGATAGTTTTAAACGTTTTGCATAATGTTGTATCTCAGATGGGTGAACAGCGAATTTCGATGAAGTATCTTGATCCCAAAATTCCGCCAATTAAAGATTTGGCAAGTAAAACAAGCCTTATGTTGGTGAATTCATATTTTCCGCTTAATGGCATCATACCCAGAAGTCCGAACGTTATTGAAGTTGGTGGAATGCATATTAAGGAATCCCACGGCATACCCACGGTAAGTTTATTTATTTTTTTCATGTACGAAACTGCTGGTCATCATCATCAAGAAACTCAGGGATAACCTATTACTACAACAGGATAATTGTATCCAAATTATTTAACCTAGTTTTGCTATTATCCTCTTTATCTTACATATTTCATACACATTTTTATTCCTCCTCCATTTCTCCCAAATACCATTTTTTTTTACTATCTCACATTCTATAACTTAAATTATAGCGATGTAATCCTTGTTGATGAAATCGTTTAAAAAATATGTTCATAAAACCATTTTTATCTGCTGCGATCAGATACAGAAATTACCCAACTTATTGATTAGTCCGACGGGGTGTCCTATAGAAATCAAAATTTTCTAACCTTATGAAATAAACTTTGGATCAAAAACATTTGACATGTCAGAAAAAAACGTAAAGCATATTTTGCTTAGACAATGTGGCTTGGTAATGCTGAAGTCATAAAAGAATCAATAAAAAATTACCATATCCCAATTGAACTTTTAAACAAAAAGTATGTATCTGCCATTCACGAAGAGGCAAAACCAAATAATTGAATCATTATCTTTATTATAATAAACTTACAAGTTTTTTTTTCAACGTACCTACTGTATTATTTTCGTGGCCTTGTCTATTCTGAAAGAAATCTACGACAAAAAGTTTTTGATTTTTCACGGGTTTTATCAATGCTGATTAGTTTGCGCATCCAGGGGAACTCAACCATTGACATCATCTCATTAAATAGTTTTATTTGATATATAAGTTAATGTTTGTTTGTTTGGGTGAAAATAAATATTAGTTGTTTTACACTCTCATATTTTTCAATATAACCCTGGACTGGTCCCTGAAGCGCAGGAGTGATCACCTTCCCTTCTTGTAAGTTATGATCAAGATAACACTACATCGATACGATGCTGTGCCATATACACCATGGGGTGCGGATAAGGGTAAGAAGAAGGGTGTTGGGTTGTGGTCCTGTGGTAAGTGTCGCGGACTCTTAAGTCAGAGTTTCTCGGTTCGAATCCACTCTACCACAATTTGATACCTATTTCTAATAATGAGCCGATTAGGCTCACAGAAATAGTATGAAATTGAAATATTTGAGTAAATAATAGAAACACAAATATTTATCTTTTTTAATAAAAAATAAATAAATAAATAATATATAAAAATGAAATGCAAAAAAATACTAACATTTTCATTTTTACCCTTCCGCGTGTCTCTAATGTTGTATATGATATTAAAAACTTTTTTATAATATTTTTTATCAAATAAAAACATATGATTTTTCATTTTATAAATATATTATCAACTACGCACGATATTTTGCATTTTAAATGGACTATTTACATTGTGGTATGATAATATAACACTCTCCTTATCATTCATCGTTCACTTTGTTTACACAAATTTGAACGATGAATAATAAGAAGATAAAAACATTGTTAACAGTGTACGATGTTAACAACATTTTAATAATTAATTTTTATATCTTGATTTTTTTTATTATTAAGTGAATAATTCATTTTTGAATCGTGATATCGGTTTTATATTTTTACTTAAAATTTTTATTTTTAAATATATTTTATAAATGTCTTCTACCGTTTGTATCAAAGTAACTCATCAGTGAGTGAAAAAAAATACTTTTCATTCAAACCCTTTTCCGCAATCCAATGGTGCATAGGGCACTGCATCAAACAAACGCAGTGTTATCTTAATCGTTTATACATGAAGGAAAGGTGATCAGCCCTCCGCTTAAGGTACCAGTCCAGGGTAATATGGAATAAATATTAGAGTGAAAAAATCACTTTTATTTATTTTACCCCCCTTGGGAATCGAACCTGGGACCTCCAGAACGGTAGCCGAGCGTGCTGACCATTACACTATAGAGGCGGACAAAAGTTGTAAGTAACTCATTAGTGAGTGAAAAAATATTTACTTTAATTGAATGCAAACTTTTATAAGATTAAATTGAAATTTAAATTTAAAAAAACAATGTAGATCCTAAAAAGTATGTAACGTATATTGCATAAATATAAAATATGTAGAAAATAAAAAGTATGTTTTGTTTTATAAACATTACACCATTAGAATAAAGAAAAATAAAAAATAATATTATTAAATGGTCGAGTAATACAAGAAAAAATGATAAGTTCATAAAAATGAAAATTCTATAAAAGTTTACTCTTCTTCATTCACTATGTCTTTGTTATGAAGTTAAATTAGATATCAGAATAGTCTGCGTTACTTGTTAATGACCGATTTGTGAAGGAATCCCGAAATAGTTGATGCCCCCTGCCAGCCTGTACGCTGTGTAACGTAACGAGAAATTGCTCGCCGCCCGCAACAATAAAATGAATTTATTATTTTTAGTTACGTAACAGCTGAACACCGGCCTCCAAACTCAAAACACTCAGTCTACGGTTGATATTGAAACGGTTCGCGTCTCCGATAAATGTTGTGATATATAAAACAAACAAACATAACGCATTCCGATTGATAAAGCATACAAACAGTTCTGTTTATTCGGGCTTTAAAATGATAACTAGAGCGGTGATTACTTTACTGCTCTCGTTTTGTGTTTGTGCAAACTCTCTGAAAATTCTCGCCTTGTTTCCATACACGGGGAAGAGTCACCACTATGTTATCGATCCGCTGATAAACGCCTTGGCCGACAAAGGTCACGATATCACGGTAGTGAGCCATTTCCCTCCTAAAACCCAGCGGAGGACACGCAACGACATTATACTCACATCGGAAGCCGGACATTCGGAAGATGTCATAGATTTGGGGGACTTTGAAGAGATACCCAAGTTTCTTAGCATGATCCAAGTGGCGGTGGAGAGCGAGTACCTCTACCAATTTGGGCAAGACATCTGCGAAGTTCTTTTGAGTAATAAAGATGTGATGAATCTGATCCGATCTGGTCAAAAATTCGATGTTGCTCTTATAGAGCAGTTTAATTCTGATTGCTTGTTGGGGATAGTTCACAAGATTGGAGCACCGTCAATAGGTATCACGTCGGATACTTTGATGCCATGGCACTACGAAAGATTCGGGGCTTTGACGAATCCTTCCTATGTCCCTTGTCACAACCTAGGCTATGGAACCAAACCTAATTTTTTCGAAGTGTTGACATCCTGGACAGTTTGCACTTGCATGAGGTTAGGCTACCACTTCAGATCTACTCTTCCTACCCAGAAGATTATCGCCAAGCACTTGGGAGAGGATGTACCACCATTGGATGCCCTTTCTAAACAAATTAGTATGGTCATGACGAATGCATATTTCCCTCTTCACGGATCGTTCCCACAGTCGCCAAATATCAAGGAAGTTGGTGGACTCTATTTGCCGAACAATAATACACTTCCTGATGTGAGTCGAAATCAATATTGATAAAATTAACGTTGAAACCATTAATTTTTGAAAAAACAGTACAACTAAGGAATATCGTTGTTATGCACCATTTAGGTCAACGGATATTTCTCAATTCAATTGATACACTTTCACTTTTATCACTAAAGACTGCCAAGTTTATTATCCTACATACTTTAGCCAGTCCATTAGGAATGTACCCATGCACATATCGCTCACTCCTTTCAAGAACGTCATAAATAATAAAAACTTGATTTTTCAGGAGAACGTTTTGAATGTTTAAAAATATAATAGAATGTATTAAAAATAAATATCAAGCCACTAATTGAACTTTTTACTAAGTATGGATAACTTTAAATTTCCTCAAAATCGTTTGCAAATTAATTGATTATTAAATTCAACTTGCTTTTGCTTCCGAGAATCACAAGTCAGATCAATTATTCTTAATTGGTTGCCCTTTATTCATTTTTTTTATAATTTGCTTTCCTGTAAGGATGCATGTTAAAAAGTTTTTTGTAGTTTATTTATTAATTCTAAAGAATTTTTGAACTGCTCTAGGAATACCGCGAAAAATATTCCAATGCAGTTAAATAGCAAAAAAACATTTTTGTGACACTATTGGTAGAACTCATAAATTTTGACGATTAATTTTAAAAAAACAATAAACTAGTGACTCTAGCAAACGTCGTACATTTGTTTACGAGTAGTATTATTAAAGAATCTTGGATGAATGGATGTTTATACTATTATTTAACAAAAATGAGTGTTCAATATCTATATTTATATACATATATATATATATATATATATATATATATATATATATATATATATATATATATATATATATATATATATATATATATATATATATATATATGTATATATATATATATATATATATATACATATATATATATATATATATATATATATATATATATATATATATATATATATATATATATATATATATAAATATATATATAATTTTTAATGCATCATGCGCACAATGATACATCTTTTTAAAGATTCCTTTGAAGTTAGAACTATTTTAAAGACCTACCCTACCTAATTGTTGCACATAAGTATGAAGAAGTCACATAAACTAACCAATTATACGTGAAAACCAAAAAAGTCATGTAAATATCTAGACTTTTAGTTGACAATAATAATGCTAATGTTACACTCAGTATAGAGTTGTTAGCCAATTACATATTGTACGCCCTATGAATGATAAGACTTGCATATATAAATTTCATTAACCTTTTTCATTTATGTTGACATACCAATAAAATGTTGTTAATCAACCTTTTCTAAGATATAATTCCGCTTTGAATACACTTATAATAATAACTTCAATAACTTCATAACTTCAGCACATTTTTCTTTAAGGCGTAGTTTTGCAGATAAGATTTATTTACTAGGCGTATTATACGTTTACATTAAACGGTTTATTTTTATCTTCAAGCTGATTTCATGGGAATAAAAAATGGTCCAGGTAGGTGGAGATCGATGCATCGAATTTGACTCAGCTATTTCTATTTTAGGCTAGTCGAATATTTTTAACTTTGTTTTTCACTTATTTGCGACACATTTTATTTGCCGTTGGTAAAACGTATGATATCATCTGGTTAATAAAATTATGTATGTAAATAACTTACAGCATCTAACCTTATGTCAATAAGAGAACGCAATAAAGGTGCTGTAGTTGAATTGATAAGTATGTACAATTATTATGACTACGACTTATGTACAGAAAGAAACATACACCAATGATTTTTATTTGCACAGTCTAAAAATAATCTTAGATATCGCTTACTCCTTTCAAGAACGTCATAAATCAAAAATCGTCAATTTTCAGTTGTGCACGTTTTCGGAATGCCCAGAAAATGTACTATATCCCAGCAAAAAAAGCATATTTTTAACCTAATATTTACCCGCTACAGGGCAGAAAATGTTGTTTTTCCATTTTGAAGAAAAGGTATCGTTTAATTATTTTTTTTAAATAAACTAAATATTTTTCAAATGGAGAAAAAACCTTCAGGTTTTACCTAAAAAGATCTGTTGCACAGTAAAAAGTTCAATAAGTGGCTTGATACTTATTTTTAATACATTGTGTTATATTTTTAAACATTAAAAACGTTCTCCTGAACAATCAAGTTTTTTGATTTATGACGTTCTTGAAAGGAGTGAGCGATATGTAAAAATAAATTGAAGAAAATAGTTTTAAGGACACTGAAATAATTGGAAATTTTGTCGGTTTGACTGTTAAACTAAATGCGTGTTTTTTTTTAGTGAAGTTAAAAAGTGATGAATCGCATGTATCACATTAAAAGCTACGAAAACCGTTTGAATTATCACTATAATTAGGCATATAATCAAGTACACACCTTCTTATTTACAGTTTGGGGTACGTTATCACTAACGTGAATTATCGACCAACGTATAACAAAGCAAAAATAAACATTCCATTTTACAGGAGTATTATTATTTGTAACGAATTTATTTATAACAAATAAGTGAGGAAAAAACGGTAAATCAAATTTATGAGGTGAATGAAATTGGAAAAAAGGAGCAGAGGAAGACCGAGAAAAACTTGGCACGATCAGGTATGCTAAATACTTGAAAGTGGTCAGGTTAGGAGTCGTAATAATCGTCGGGTATGTATGAGGAAATGCATGAACGTGGAAGAGGCGAATAATGTTTGCAAAGTGGTGTGGCGTTCTATTCTCTCTGCCTACCCCTGCGAGTAAGCGGCGTGATGGTTAGTTAGTTAGTTATTATCATTTGTAGAGAAAGAAGACAGGTATACAAGAATCAAAATAATAACAATAATAATATTACTTTTAAATAAAATTGAATAGTACCATAATGATTCGAGCTCGAAATAAAAAATTATATTTTGGAGTGACGAAAGTTTAGGTACAGGAAAGTCTAATTAATAATAAGCCGAAGTCATTATAAGCATGAAATAAATTAATTTAAAACATATTCCTTATGTAACTTTTTTTTAATTGAGGTATGTTTGGTTAGATAATATAATGATCTTCCAACAATTTGACAGTTCAATGTCAATCATCTCACTAATAAGTACTTGGAGAAGATCGTCTTCACCTATTTGGTGATGTTTATAATATTCGAAGATGTTTTGATTTGGTGATGTTTATAATTTTCTTTTAAATATTTAAAAAATATTTATAGATAATAATCATAATGTCGAATGTTTTACAGGTTTTTTTTTCATTGAAAGGACAAAGTATCTTGTATCTAAAATATTCTTATCTGCCTTATACCTCTTTTCAAATGGAAGCCTTAGTTTATAATGGTAGCTATGTAGTCATAAATACAAAATATAATTTAAACTTTACTTGGTAAATACCACATTCCCTCAAAATATTTTGTGACGCATCAACATTAACGTGAATTTGGTATCATAGAACACAGAATAATACGGTATTTAATAATGATGCTGAAAATACATCGAAACACGTGTCACAATAGATTTTAAGAAAAGTGGTATTTACCAAGCGAATGATTGATTTTAGATGGATACATACAAAGTAACAGCCGAAAACATTATGAAAATGTAATGTCTTAATTCATAATAACAGAATATAGACTAAATTGGTTATTCCTTCTTTTATTCTCAGCTAATTAAGCATTATGTATGTTTATATTTAGATTACAATATACCTAAGACGGTAATCACGTTATCGGTAATTACTCTTGCAAATCCAGGATCTTACCTGATTATATTATAATTGCATATTTATCCACCTGAATATCGAACCGACATCTGCCACATGCTCTTCAACGTGTTATTAACTATATACATAGGTACTCCACGATACATACCCTGTATGCTGAATATCGCGTTTATGTATACATACAAGTATGTTAATAAAGTAATTTTAAAACCGGTTATCGATCCATTTTGACCCTAAATGGAAATTCTTTTTTTCCTGCATGTAAGTTATGTAACCCACACTTGACATATTAACATATATAAAACCTCACAATTCCAGATCCCATTGCGCGCTCTTTAATGCTTTCAATTCGAAAACCATCGATATGATATTAACAATGAATATTAAATCGATAAACACTATTTTTTTAATTGGCATTAACTTTGTGGAATAAAATAGTGTTTATAATATAAAAACAAAACTTGTAAAATATCACTTTTCGAGTTTATTTATATAAACATGACTTGTTTTAACAACAGATGTTCTCGTCAACATTTAATATACATTACAAAGTAACATTTAAGGCGTATAAAAACTTAAAATAAAAAGTAAGCAAGAAGATTCTTGTTAAAGATATAGAAGAATCCCGCTTTGGAATACCCCCTAGTTTACACAAACTAGTTCTAGTAGAGGTGAGTGAAGTTATGACAGCTTGATGAAAACATCTGTAGTTCTCAAAACTAATCTTGTTTACATATAAACTCAAAAGGTCGTCATATACAAGTGTTTTTTTTTTATTCAAATTCATTTATATTTCTTAATGTGGACGTGGCGAACATGTTTACAAAGACAGATTGGGGTGGCATTCCAATCTCTCTGCTAACCCTCTGGGGAAACGGCGTATTGGTTAGTCAATTAATTTATGATTTCGGAATGGCATCATGGGTTCGATTCCCGACAGTTGCAAATTGAATTCAAGGTTTATTTGTTTTCAATTGGTCTAAGTGTCTATCATGTATTTTTCACATTTACCTTCCATTTCCTAACTATCCTATCTGCAGCTAAGCCTCTAAAATAGAGACTTCGTGGGTAAGTCCTTTAAAAATATATATACACACGTATATATTTGTATGAAAAAATTACACGTAGTCAACTACCTTGTCCGGGTTCTAAAATTGAAAAAATATATAAAAAGTAAGAATCTAAATAATCCGTAAATCCCGTAACATTGTTTACAGATGATTACAATTTACTTAAGCAATTACCGAATAATATACGTGATTCATTCCTCCAAGTGTATTTCCGTAGTTATTTATAATGTAATATTTATTAGTTTTGAATGAAAACACAATGCAGTTGTTGGCCTTGGAAGATTTGCAATGTACCTACGAGAAAATATCTACTCTTGTGCCCGTATTCACAACACTTGGTATAATTTGACCTTGTAACAATAATTCCATACAAAATAGTTTAGTAATAATTTTGTTCGTTGAAATACCTTTTATTTAAATCAGTTGTTTTATTTAGTTTATCGATTAAGCTCGTGACGTTACGATAGAAATAAGATTTTAGTTTCAGAATATCCTTTGTCCTATGATGACTATAAAAAATACCATATTTTTTACCTCTTAGATCTAAATCTGAAAAAGGTTATTTTTAACTCATGCTTCAACTTCATACCTCTTCTGAGAAAACCCATCCGAAGTAACCGCACCAAATCCGTTATTGTTGGATACCTATGCATTATGTTGAGACGATAAACATTCCCATTCATTTATGACCTTGTAGTGAAAATGAAATAATTGGCTTTGACCTCTACTATTATGTTTGACCTGCGCTGTTGGAAGGTCCAATTACAATCAAACGTGTAAAGGATGTTGCAAAAAATATATTACTATCTGAAAAAATAATTATTGATTCAGCAGTCACTTAGTGCTGAAATCTATCCATTTTTATTTTAAGCTTTACTTGGTAAATACCATAGTTTCTTAAAATCGATCGTGACACGTGATTTTTATACGGTCTTTGAAAATTATGTGGAATGCATCGAAAACGTGTCATAATAGATTTGTAAAAATAGTGATATTTACCAAGTAAAACTTATGTTAAAAATGAAAAGATAAGATTATAGTCTCAACTTGAAATTAAGGTCTATCGTTTGTACGAAAGAAGATGGAAAACTGAGCATCTCAGGGTTTACGATCTGGTATTTGACTGGCTTACATGATCACAATATACACTTGTGTAATATTCACCACTCTGCCCATTATTGAATATCCATATTGCATTATTTTTTAGAGATGTAAATGTGCAATGATTTTGGATTCCTTTCATGAGCTAGTTCTTATTTGAAACATTGAAAGTATTTGGAAATGACGGGAACGACTTAAGTTGAGAAATTTGTGAAATATTTTTCTTAAAATAAGTGATATTCACTTATGATTATTAATATGAGAATTCGCATGAGATTAATATTCATATATCACCCGTAAGGTGAATATCTCCGAAAAATCTTAATAATCAAAAAAATATTTACTTTTTTTCATTTCTTCCATAGAAATTTCATTGTTAAAAAATGTAATTTTCAAAACTCTCCAAGGTTCGCTCCAAAATGTTTTTTTTTCCAGATCATGCCTTTATTTACTTTTTTTCTTTATTTTCTAAAACAAAGCGACCACCACCTAACTGTCATTTTTGATGTTTTCTTAAAACTCAGAAAAAAATTCAGTGAACTATGTTTTTCGCTCCACCCAGTAAATTTTAAGAGATTATATAATGTATGGTCATTAAATTTTGAAGTAGCATCACTTTACATGATTATGTTGATCTGCGCGTATGTACGCTATATTTATAGCATTTTGTCCACGTGTATATCTTTTCTTTTTTCTTTTTTTATTTTAAACACCTACTGCATGATCGTTGAGCACTGCATCGGATTTATTTAATGTTATCTTGATTAAGAAATAATCTTTTGAGGAGATGAATGAATGTAGAAGAGGCGAAGAATGTTTGCAAAGACAGAGTGGTGTGGCGTTCGATTCCCTCTGCCACCCCAAGGCTGATCACCTTGCCTTCATGTAATTAACGATCAAAGTAACACTGCGTCACTACGATGCAGTACCCTATCCACCATTGGGTGCGGATAAGGGTTAAAAAAAGTTAAATTTAGTTACCGTCCGAAATTTAAATGTGTTTTTTTCTCTAATAAACGTGTTTTTTATTTTAATTCCAGGATTTACAGGAATATATTGACGAATCACCTCACGGAGTTATCTACTTCAGTTTTGGGTCCATGATCAAGGCCTCATCGATTCCTCCGCTGAAGCTCAAGGCCTTCCAGGACGCCTTCGCCGAACTCCCTCAGAGAGTTCTGTGGAAGTGGGAGAATGATACAATGGCGGGAAAACCAGATAATGTCGTGGTCCGAAAATGGCTACCACAATTCGATATTCTAAGTATATATTTAATATGTCTATTTTATTTTTACTACCCATATTAATTTATTGAACATTTTTATAAACACATATTGCTCACTCCTTTCAAGAACGTCATAAATAAATTAAAAAACTTGATTTTTCAGGAGATAGTTTTTAAAGTTTGAAAATATAATACAATGTATTAAAAATAAATATCAAGCCACTTATTGAACTTTTTACTGTGCAACAGATTTTTTCAGGTAAAACCTGAATGATTTTTCTCCACTTGAAAAATATTAAGTTCGTTTAAAAAAATAATTAAACAATACCTTTTCTTCAAAATGCAAAAACAATACTTTCTGCCCTGTAGCGGGTAAAATTAAGTTAAAAATATGCCGCTTTTGCTGGGATATAACATAGTACATTTTTTGAGCATTCCGAAAACATGCACAACTGAAAATTGTCGATTTTTTATATATAACGTTCTTGAGCGGAGTGAGTGATATTTACTCTTCAAAATTTGTAATTTACTTTGACACTTGATTTTACTTGTCCACAAAATAAATAATCAGACTTCTACATTCTCATTAATTAGTTATTAAACGTCTTCATCTTTAATGTGATTTATTTTTAAATACTTTTGTAAAACATGTTTTCGTAGCGGTTTTTCATTCTATAATTCTGACTATGTAGCTATTTTTTTAAAAATAGGGTACAATATTAAAACAGCATACATAAAAAGGCACACACATTTTGACGTATTCGCCAACCTTCACTACGTGTATTTTAAATAGAACCGGTTCTGTTAATTAGGCCACCTGACCGGTCAATTGGGGCAGCTGCTTATTTGGGCCGAATCTCAAGGAACGGAAATCATACCAACGAACTAATGGTATTTTTCATCGCTTAGCTGTGACAATGTTCCTCTAATTGAAAGAATACATTTATACGCCATTTCGTGTGATACACATACGAGTAATTTCAATGTCTACCGTTGCGTCAGTGTGGCGGCAATACACTTCGTTAGTTTTGTCGTCACTTTTCACCTGTAGATGAAAACATCTGTAGTTTTGTTAAAACTAGTCGTGTGAAATGAAATCAAACTCATTTAGTGGTAAAATACCACTAAATAAGTAAATAAAGAAATTAATAAAAGGAGGATAACGATGAAAAACATCTGTATTTGTATCTGTAAATTAACGCAAAACAATTTTTAGACGAGCTTTAACCCCTTACCAATAACATCAGACTAGTCTAATGATGTTGGTAACGATGAAACTAGGTCACAGGTTAAATAAAATATATGTGGAATCGGTAATATATGTAGAGTTGTGATTTTTAATCAAAATTTAGTTTATCCTAGAAATGTTAGTACAAAACGTAAATTTATATTCTTATTAAAATATAAATACATTTAAAATTTATGTTTTTATAGCAGATATTAATTATTCGATTTAACCCGTGCTTTGGTTTATTGGGAATGCGTATTAATTGAACCAAATCCCAAACCCGATTTGTCCCAATTAAGCAGAATCGACTGTATATATAAATGATGGAGTTTTATATAATATTATTTTTTGACATCTCATCAAAGATGAAGAAGAATATAAAAGTCTAAGCATTTTCGGGGCTGACGACCGTCATAGGCTGGTTTAAGTGATCATTTTACACACGTGTAACATTCACCAATTCTACCCATTATTGACAACCACACTACTCAAATTCTTGGAAGTTCTATATGTATGAACCAATTTAGAAAACTTGTGAAAAATTAAAATAAATAAAAATAATAATAATATGAAAATGACTGCTGTAATTGGAGATAATCCAGATTTTGTGGACAAGTATTTGGACACACTCAAAATGTTGAGTAATATATTCATCACGTTCTCAATTCTCGAAGCATAAGAAGAATAAATCAATAGGATGAACAGTTTCATCAACATTTTTTAATGATTTTCTATGATAACATCCATTTGCCTTTGATCCCATGATATTTGGTGTTCAATGTTTGAACTAAATTTTATTCAAATTACTTGTCCCATTTTTTTTCAGACCACCATAACGTAAAAGTGTTCATTTCACACGCTGGTATGCTAAGCACTACTGAAGCCGCTCATTGCGGGGTGGCTATGCTCAATATTCCAATGTATGGAGACCAGTTCGCCAATGCTGCAGCAGCTCACGAAAGTGGACTTGGAACTACTCTTTTGTTTAGAGACATTACGAAAGAAAGTTTAGTAAACGCTCTCAAGAAGATTCTAGAGCCCAAGTAAGTATATGGAACCATTCCATAACAACTCCATCAATATTTATTGCCATATCGCTCACTCCTTTCAAGAACGTCATAAATCAAAAATCGCCAATTTTGAGTTGTGCATGTTTTCGGAATGCCCAGAAAATGTACTATATCACAGCAAAAGCGGCATATTTTCAACTTGATATTTACCCGCTACAGGGCAGAAAGTGTCATTTTTGTATTTTGAAGAGAAGGTATTGTTTAATTATTTTTTAAAATATACTAAATATTTTTCAAATGCAGAAAAAACCTTCAGGTTTTACATAAAAAGATCTGTTGCACAGTAAAAAGTTCAATAAGTGGCTTGATATTTATTTTTTATACATTGTATTATATTTTTGAACTTTAAAAACGTTCTCCTGAAAAATCAAGTTTTTTGATTTATGACGTTCTTGAAAGGAGTGAGCGATATACCAACAAACTACAAATGTTATTAAGCACTCTCAAGAAGATTCTGGAACCCAGTAAGTAAATGGAGCCATTTCCTAACAACTCCATTAATAATTATTGACTTATACTAAAAAACTATTAAGTTTAATAAGTACTCTCAAGAACATTTTGGAACCCAGTAAGTATTATACTTGTAAATGGAGCTATTCCCTAACAACTCCATTAATTTACAACATTTTGAGTGTGTCCAAATACTTGTTCACAAAATCTGGATTATCTCCAATTACAGGAGTTATTTTCATATTATTTTTTGAACCAATAGATCTCACCAATAGATGTCTCTAGTGAAGTTCTAGTGATTCATGAACAAGGTTTCTAAATTGGTTCATATATATAAAAAAAAAATATATATATATATATATATATATATATATATATATATATATATATATATATATATATATATATATATAGAACTTCCAAGAATTTGAGTAGTGTGGTTGTCAATAATGGGTGGAATTGGTGAATGTTACACGTGTGTAAAGTGATCACTTAAACCAGCCTATGACGGTCGTCAGCCCCGTAAATGCCCGGACTTCCACATTCTTCTTCATCTTTGATGAGATGTCAAAAAATAATATGAAAATAATTCCTGTAATTGGAGATAATCCAGATTTTTTGAACAAGTACTTGGACACACTTAAAATGTTGTAAATAAAATATTTACATTGATTTTAAAACAAAGTTATATTTTAATTATAAAATGAAAAATTACAAAGTTATTGCTTCACATTTGAATTAAATTAAATTTGTATTTTAGATTCCAAGCATCGGCCATGAAGCTTTCAGAGGTATGGAGAGACAGGCCTCTCTCTGCACTGGACACAGCCATTTACTGGGTGGAACATGTGGCTAAACATGGAGGCGACCATCTCAGGCCCGCATCAGCCGACCTACCCTTATATCGATACCTTCTCCTGGACGTCCTGGCATTCATATCTGTTTCCCTTTTCATCCTGGCTTTCATCTACTACAAGATACTAGTCTGCGTCCTTAGCTATCTATTTGGGTCTAAGAAAAAAACAAAGAAAGACTAGACACGTTTCGGTGACTCAAATATTCCGATGTGGGGACCTTCGTGGGTGACGTCATCCCTTGTGACGAGCACGTGTTCCATATGTTCGATGAATGATGAACAAAACTCAAACAACAAACATTTATAAAAAAAAGACATGTTAATGGGTTTATAAAATAAACGACATGTATACAAAACTCTTAGTTATGATGTTTGTGTATGCATATGTATATATATATATATATATATATATATATATATATATATATATATATATATATATATATATATATATATATTAAAACTCACGTTGTGATAATGTCAAAATAAATCATTCTTATTTCCAGAAAAAATATGTACATACTTATATGTAATTATTTTATGTATTAATTTGGCATTTACTTTAAGACATGATTTAATTAAAAATGAGAACACTTGTTTTTTACCAGTTAAGTTATATTTCTGTATTATTTCGAGAAATAAAAAATACTTTGTGTTCTGATCCACTCACATTTTAATTGACCAACCAGTTTCGGCAACAACCTGTTGCCCTCTTCAGGGTTTATTTATTACTAAACACATATATATATATATATATATATATATATATATATATATATATATATATATATATATATATATATATATATATATATATATATATATATATATATATATATATATATATATATATATATATATATATATATATATATATATATATATATATATATATTTATTTCGCTTTATTTTGGCTTAGTCTGGTTTAATAAAAAATAACGAAAATACGAAGCACACATTCCTTATGTATATTTCACAATGCTTGTGAAGCAATAAAAATATTAAAAATCTATAAAACAAAAATTCAATAAAAAAATATTGAAAATGTGACAAAAGTTGTCAAAATGCATGCAGTCAGTACCATGAGTAATATTTAGTATTACGTGTTTTGCTATTACGTTCAACATATGGTACTGCCATTGAGGTCATTTTTTTTATTATATGTGTGTCTTGATAAACTTAAAAGGTAGGTGATTTCAAACCCACGAGAACCTGCATGTTTTCTCATTAAAATTTTAGGACAGCGATATGTAGATATATTACATTTGATTGACATCTTACCTGGACTTACAGTATTACCTTCATGTATATATATGATCAAGGCCCTTTGAGCTTGTCAATATTTTCACATATTATATATGATATAGCAAATGGTACCGAATTAAAAACAGAAACCTGCATTTCAAAGTCATCAAAAAATTTCTAAAATATATTAAAGTTATGACTTTTTAAACGATTTTCCTGAATTGGCATCAAGATTTAATTTTCTGCCAAAAAAATATTGAAGCAAACTAGTTTGTGTGATAAATATGTTTAACATTCAACCAACTGATATTTTCTGATAAAAAAACGAAGCGTTATACCTACTTATTACGAATTCTTATCACATCACAATATAACGTTGATAAAACATTATTACTATCAGCTTTTATAAATTGAATCACTTAATAACGTTGACAGCTAAGAACTAGTTGTAAGTTTTTTCGGCAAAAATTATGTTTTAACAATTTTCTCAGTGATCATTCGCCGTGTTTGTAAACAGTGCGTTTTCAAAATATTGTGAAACTTGACATTTCTTTTTTTTTTTTTTGAAAATTTGTTTTAAAAAATACAAAACGAAATATTTGTGTTTAGATGAAACTATAACACCTTCTTATCGTCAAGGAGCAGCGAGTTAAGTCGCAAAATGAATAAGTTATTTCAGTATTACATTTTAAGTATGGTGTTTTTACATGATTCTAATATAAGTCTGCCAAATTTTCATTCTCTAAGAGAGATGATTGTTAGGATTTATGAAGACAAATACGCAAAAGAAGAAAGAAATACAAGTCACAGACCTCTAGATGTATTTCCTCATACTGCCAATCTCAAAATGAATGAGTTATTTCAGTACTACTTTTTAGGCATGGTGTTTATGGATACTTTTAATATAAATCGGCCAATATTGCATTCACCAGGACAGACGGTTGTTACGACCCTCACCAATGAGAACAATGGCACAGAAGAAAAAAGACATATAAGTTACAGAATTCTAGGTATATTTCCTCATACGGCCAAAAGCCACGATTATGTGTTCAGCCCTCTAATGAAAGGATTAGCAGAAAAAGGGCACAATGTTACAGTTATCTCACACTTCCCTATCAAGGATCAACCTATAACATACAGGCATATTAATCTGCGTGGGTCGTCACCCATTTTAGAAAACGCTCTTACCTTTGATAAAATAAAAAGGCCTCCATTATCTCTCGGAGCTGAGCATATTCTAAAGCATTTTGATGTTCTCTGGATGCTGTCTGACATTTCCCTCGCAACCTGTCTTCCGATGCTTCAAAATGAAGAAGTTCAAGATTTGAAAGCTGGAGATTTTGATTTGGCTATTTACGAAACATTCAACAGTGATTGTAGCTTGGGACTCATCGATCACTTGAATGTACCTTACATAGGATTTTCATCACACGCACTCATGCCTTGGACTGCCAGAAGACTAAGAATATCTGAAAATCCATCATTCAAACCTACGCACTTCTTAGGCTATGGCAGATACCCTAATTTCTTCCAGAGAATAATATCATTTATCGCGAATGAAATATACATAGCTTCTTACTATGTATTGATGCAGAAAAATGATATTAAGACGTTATCCAGTCACTACAAAAGAGATTTTAATCATTTAGATGATTTGGCAGAAAACACTGGGCTTGTCCTTTTAAGTACTTATTTCCCATTGCATGGAACTTTTGAATATCCGCCAAGTGTAATCGAAATTGGTGGAATACATATAGGAAAAAATAAAACGTTGCCACAGGTATTAATCGAGCATTTTTAAATGTAATAATACAAAGCATTTCAGTTCAAATGCAATTTTTAAAAATGTCATTCAAGGATCTGCAAGAATACATGGACGAAGCTAAAAATGGAGTGATAGTCTTTAGCATGGGATCAATAATCAAGGCAACTTCTTGGCCAACGGAGAAGCTGAACTCATTCAAAGATGCATTCTCGTCAATGCCACAAAATATATTGTGGAAATGGGAAAATGACACGATGGATGGAGTTTCTTCAAACGTGAAGCTGGTGAAATGGCTACCACAATTTGATGTCATAAGTAAGATTCACTTTCAATATAAACATAATTTTAAATAATATATATATATATATATTTTTTTTAATTACCTTCCGTGTAATTTCAGATCTTGCGGATGTTTCTTTCTCCGTATTTATTTACCTTCACCTTTTTTAATTTATGACTTTTTACCCTCCATAAGAAACATGTTTCACTTTTTTAAATAAACTTGTATTTATAAAATTTAAGCTCGCAGTGTTATTTTATATAAAACAACACTGCGAGGTCGGAATTTTTTTTTCTAATTTACAGCTAATTTCTTTAACAATATTAATAAAAATATGTACAATAACAATTAAGAATACACTAATACAAATCATCACTTACAATAATGATCACTATCATACAATAGATTTAATATAAAGCATTAGATTTTCAAAACAATTCGTCACATAAACGACAGTTACATATTATGAGTCAGAAAGAAATCTGGAAATTCTCGATTGGGAATTCTCTCTTAGTTAAACAGACAAAACCGCATGTTCTGAACAACACGGATTTACCAATGGAAGGTCAACACTATCCAATAATTATATCAATCAGAAATACATAACAGATTCACTAGAAAAATTAAAGCTCACCATAACTTGTTTAGAACTCTTCCCATTCGATAATTTAAAAATATGTATTTATTTTTCATCTTCTTTTCTTCTTCTTCTTATTATAGGCCTTGCGGCCTGTTTTTAAGATGGGATTAGCCTCCTGCGATGTCGATTCCCAGCTATCGACCCACCTCTTTTGTGGTCTGCCCGTAAGTCTTCTACCATGGGGTTGGCCGTACAGTGCCGATGTGGGGGAGTCTGAATGGTTCCATTCTCCTCACATGCGCATACCATTGTCTCCTTCGTCGCCTTCCCCACCTAACGACATCTTTGATCTCGCATATTTCCCTGATCCTGGCATTTCTGATTCTATCTCGAAGACTCTTGCCTGTTATGCTTCTTAGAGTCTTCATTTCTGACACTCTCAGCGCGTTTTTTGTGGCAGCAGTATCTGCTCTACTTACGATTTTTTTAATCTTATTACATAATCAATCAAAAATGCAAAGTTTTTCGTAGTTAAAGATAGAACAAAACTATTTTCCCTTTCACTATCAGCGGGACATGTAAGTTAATACTTACAAGTGTGTACAATCTGGTGACAACGGCAGAAAATTTAGTAACCCTACTAGGGGACCCAAACTTCATTAGAAAACCACCCGCACTGACAGGCCAATCCAAAGTCCTAAGGAGGAATACAAAGCAACCTGAGCTACGATTTTGACCCTATCATGCATTTCCTAAACCTACAACAAACTTTTTCATGTTAAATACATAAATCAAATCGTACTATAATATAACTAACTAACTAACTAACCATCACGCCGCTTCCCCGCAGGGGTAGGCAGAGAGAAACCACTCTGTCCTTGCAAACATTCTTCGCCTCTTCCACGTTCATGCATCTCCTCATACATACCCGCCGATTGTTTCAACTCCTAACCTGACCACAAAGTATTTGGCATACTTGATCGTGCCAAGTTTTTCTCGGTCTTCCTCTGCTCCTTTTTCCAATAAAATTTGCCTCATAAATTTGTTTTACCGTTCTTTACTCACTCATTCGTTCTACATGTCCAAACCATCTCAACACACCTTTCTTAATTACTATAATATCCTAATGAATAATCGCGTTGTCTATTTGCAGATCATCCGAATGTGAAGGCTTTCATAACCCACGCTGGAGGACTTGGTCTCACGGAAGCGGTCCACTGTGGAGTACCTGTTCTGACCATACCTATGTTTGGCGATCAGCCATTCAATGCAGCAGCAGCAAAAGATAGCAAAATCGGAGAAGTCCTGAACTATGAAGACATCACAACCGAAAATGTATTGCGATCGCTCAAAACAGTCCTTGAACCGGAGTAAGATAAATTTCAGTTTAATTCAGATATATTTTATTTATATTTTTCTCAGTAATATTAATATTTAAATCATTTACTTTGTGGTTACTCATTTTTACTTATTATTCTAATCACCGAGATTTTTTATGTCTACCGGTTTCGAGACGTACCCGTATCTTCATCAGGACAATCACTACCACAGCATGCAAACAATACCACCCTTTGCCACCATAGCACCATTCACACACTTAAAACTACACAAAAATTTTAACACATGTGATTTTTGGTCGACCCAAAGGCCAACATGCACTGAAGGTGCGTTACATGCACAAACATGCGTTACGAGCCGAGGTTAAACGTGCACTTTTATTCATATTTCATTTAACTTTAATCGAAATTGTTCGATGTTTCTGTTTTTTATTTCATGAATTATCGATATTCGCAAACTATTTGAGATAATTTACAACATTTTGAGTGTGTCCAAATACTTGTTCACAAAATCTGGATTATCTCCAATTACAGGAGTTATTTTCATAATATTTTTGACATCTCATCAAAGATGAAGAAAAATATGGAAGTCTGGGCATTTACGGGGCTGACGACCGTCATAGGCTGGTTTAAGTGATCACTTTACACACGTGTAACATTTACCAATTCTACCCATTATTGACAACCACATCACTCATATTCTTGGAAGTTCTATATATATGAACCAATTTGGAAACCTTGTTCTTGAATCACTAGAACTTAGTAAAAAAGCTTCTTTACATCTCACCAATAGATGTCTCTAGTGAAGTTCTAGTGATTCAAGAACAAGGTTTCCAAATTGGTTCATATATATAGAACTTCCAAGAATATGAGTGATGTGGTTGTCAGTACTGGGTAGAATTGGTGAATGTTACACGTGTGTAAAGTGATCACTTAAACCAGCCTATGACGGTCGTCAGCCCCGTAAATGCCCAGACTTCCATATTTTTCTTCATCTTTGATGAGATGTCAAAAATATTATTTGAGATAACACTATAGTATAAGTTTGTATGATATTGACTTCATATTTTTACCGTACCACTATTGCCAAATACATATTTAATCACTATCAATATAGAATAAAGGTCATCTGATCTGATTGGGAATATAACTGTACTCATAATATATACTCAAAATATTTAAAAAATCTGTATTTTTGAACAGTAAGTGAAAACTTAAAAATGTATTAGTTTTTGTTGTTGTTTAGAAAAAGATAGCATGACATGCATTTGTTCTAAATAATTTTATATTTGCACAAAATGATATCATGAATCAGATAAGGTACGTTAGGTAAGGTAAGGTAATTTGTATAATTTCAGCGTCTCTATTGAGACATTAAAATAATAAAATGGTCCCTTGGTTAGTGATGCGGACTCTTAAGTCAGAGTTTCTCGGTTCGAACCCATTCCACCACAATTTGATACCTATTTCTAATAATGAGCTGCTTAAGCTCACAGAAATAGTATCAAATTGAAATATTTGTGTAAATAATAAAAACACAAATATTTCTCTTGTTATTTTAAAAAATAATATCTTATATCTCTTAAGAGGAAAAAATAAATTACCGCTTTCAGTTAGAAGGGGAAAACTATGTACTTCAAAAGTTTCCAACAGATGGCAGTTGTATCTGAGATATGAAAGCGATGGTTGGGACCCTCTATACCAGTATATGTATACATTGACGTGAATGATTAATCTTACATTTTTAAATAGGAGAAAGCTTTAAATTTCACATATTTTCAACGGTGGGCTCCACCGTCAGCCGACATTCCACATCTATCTTAATTACAATAATAACATACTAAAGGAATCTAACAATAGTTCATATTTACATCTCTCAAAACTTTAAGCAATATTCAATAATGGGCAGAATGATGAACGTTACACACTATATACAATGATCACTTAAGCTAGGTTGTACCAGGTCGCATAAAGTTATACTACATCTTGATATATTACCCTACTACTGCTACCATCAAGGCTACTTAGCTCTTCTGCAAGGTTAGGTAGAGAGGATGGAACGCCACTCTTCTGTTCTGACTATCACTCCTAGCTTCCTTCACGTCCATGCATGTCATACATGCCCTCTGATTACGTAGACTTTTGACCACCGCATTTTGGGCTCTGATTGAACTGGTCTTGCCTAGTATTTTTTGGCCTTCCTCGTTCTGGTCTCACATTCACATGTGCTAAATAAATTTTTTTGGTCATTCTCTCGTTATCCATTCGCTCCAATTTTCACATATTACCCTCGGTAATTAAATCCAATATGTGACTATACTTCTGCTTCTTTAACTCATTAACCGCATTTGTGCAAAGGGCACTGCATCATATAAAATCACAATGATTAAAGAAAACACTTCGTTTTTTACCATTTGAGTTTTATTATAGACTACATGTTTCAGAAGTTAAACTTCCATAATTCAGGTCTGTATAGTTATTATACAGACCTGAACGATGGAAGTTTAACTTCTGAAACATGTAGTCTATAATAAAACTCAAGTGGTAAAAACGAAGTGTTTTCTTTAATCATTGTAACATGTCTTACCACAAAGTTAATGCAGAAACAAAAAATAATATATAAAATCACTGTTATCTTGATGATTTAACTACTTAAATAAAAATAAATAAAATGTGCAAACCATAAATCTTAAAATATAAAAAGATCATTTTAAGATTAAAGAACTGCTTTTCTGTTTAATTCGTACACCTAAGTCACTTTTCTTATTATTTTTGTTTAGGCTTTGATTTTCGAAACAAGAAAATTATTGACCTTCTCAAATATCATAATTTTTATCTTGGATTTTTTTTTCAGGATGAAGGAAAACGCAATGAAACTATCAGCTGTTTTTAGAGACAGGCAGAGTTCTCCACTGGAGACAGGAATCTACTGGGTAGAACATTTCATAAGACATGGAGGAAAGCATCTTAGACCCGTTTCTGCCGACATACCTTTATATCGATTCCTGAATTTAGACATTCTGATAATGGCAGCAGTTCTGTTATACATTTCCATAAAGATTTTGATAATCATGCTAAATTGTCGATCATATGAACCAAAAAGTTATGAGTGTGAAGAGACAAATTTTAAAAATTAAAAATCGATATTCCTACTTTTCAAATGGTTTTATTAGATTTAAGTTTTGTACAGATATTTCTTGGTGGAACTGCATTTTGTAGAATAAAATAACGACTTTGTAGTTTTTTCCACATAAATTTTATTTGACCTAATCTTCTTAACCTTCGTTTAGTCACTGTATGTAGAAAGAGCAGTATTTTGGAAAAGCTTTATTCCGCCCTCGGTTGACCTTCAACCATAACATATGTTAGATGCCCATAATGAACGTTAAATGATACATAATGAACGATATACTATCGGATTTGGCCTTATTTGGGATATTAATATTATTAGTTTAACGCGACTAACTAAACGAAAATATATGCAAAATATTTTGGGTGCATCAAAGGCGTATATAGTGTGACAATCAGACCCGCACTCCTCTATGGCTCCAAATACTGGACAATGTACCTATAACACTTACTCTAGGCAACTAGAAACTGCTGAAAAGCGAATGCTTGAATTGTTAGCTCGAGTGTCCCTTAGAGACAAAATAAAGAGCTCACACCTTCGTAGAAGCCTGAGTATAACAGACATCAATAATAGGGTAAAAAATGCAATCGAGATGGTATGGGCACATAAGATGTATAGAACCTGATCGTATTGTGAACCAGGCAGTCGCCATGGATCTTTTTCGGAAGACATCTAGAGGAAGACTAAAAATTTATGGATGGTACAGAAAATAACATGATTCTAAGGCATAGCCTTGGTGTCTCTGTCAATGATAGAAGGACCTACAACCTGAGAACGGTGAGAGCTGACTCCAACAGTGTACAAAGACGATAAGTTGGGATGGAGCCAGAAACAAGATTTGAGTGCATTAAGATTTTTGTTCACAGGCAACATTTAGTGGTTAAAGTAATTTTCAGGAAAAATCGTACACATATTTCATGACGGTTCCTGCTAATAAAAAAAAACTTATTCTAACCATTGATTGCCGACAGAGTAATATGCAGTAAATCTATTCAACCTAAACATAAATACAACTTCGAAAATTTGAGTAATGTACAATAGTATTAATAATAGGTCGAATTGTGAATGTTATACAGTGTATGAAATGATCACCAAAATTAGCCAACGAAAGCTCTGTAAATGCCCAGAATTCCATATTCTTCAACGTCGTTACTGAGATATTAATAAGAAATCTTTATTAAATACATTTATCAACAAAAAAATACTGGTAAATATATCAATTATTCAATATCTTATCAGTAGAATGGTGAATATTACACAGAGTATGAAGTAATCACTAGAACTAGCCAATTACGGGTCGTTAACTCTGTAAATGCCCAGAATTGAATATTCTTCAATATCTTTCTTAATATATCAATAAGCAATCTTGATAAAATGCGTTTATCATTTTTTACTGGTATTTCAATTATTTGGTATCTTATCAGTCAAAGCAAATAACTAACTATCAAGCGTTATGTAACCTTATATTGACGAGCAATATTTTTAATGTGTGGAAATATCTGAACATACATCCATATTGATATCTGAAAAACTAGAGGTATCAATTAAAATGTTGTACCATATATTGACTTATTTTTTTACTGTATTTTAGTGCCTTATTAGTATTTTAATCTTATGTGTATCAAAATTGTTAGCGAATCACTTAACGATCGCGAACACGGAGCTAAACTAAACATATTAGGATTGCATAGTTATGTTTTTCTGTTAGCAATTGTTGATCGACGATCTAACTCACTAAATAACTTACCATCACGCCGCTTCTCCAAAGGGGTAGGCAGAGAGAATAGAATACTGCAACACTCTGCCTTTCCAAACATTCTTCGCTTCTTCCGTATATGTACATGTATCTCCTGATATATATCCGCTGATTAATTTGACTCCCAAGCCGACCGCTTTCAAGTATTCAACATACCTGACCATGCTAAGTTTCCTCGGTCTTCCTCTGCTCCTTTTTCCAACCACATTCGCCTCATAAATCTGTTTTACCGTTATTTCCTCACTCATTTGTTCCACATGTGCAAATCATCTCAATACACCTTTTTTTAAATTTTATCGATAATGCTTTTCACAGCTATACATTATTTTCTTATTTCACCGTTCGAACATCTAGTGTACATCGTTTTGCCGCTCATTCGTCTGAGGGATCGCATTTTGACTGCATTCAGTCTAAATTCACCCTTCTTTTGCCAACTCAATGCTTCACTTCCATACATTAGGGTTGCAACCAAGACTCCGTTGTGTACTGTGATCGACGATCTCGACGCTGAATACGATTAACCTCACAATACAATGAGTTTTGTTCTTGAAGAATTTTAAGTGAAAATTTCTCAAGGTATCATTGTAACGAGTATTTAGTTTAAAAAAAACAGCACATTTTAAAATACTTTTTATCTTAAAAAGGTAGTTGTCATACAAGAGAAAGTGGCCAAGTGCATTTTTTTTACAAAAACTTGATCATTGACTATTTGATATCTTACTAGCTTAATATTGCTCTGAAAAAAATCCAAACGATTTTAAACTTGTAAGTATAATTGACTTGTAAAAAATGACTAACTGCATTGATGTTTATTTTCTTGCCATGCAAAAGTGACTTAAATGGCCCTACTTAACATTTTACGTTTTGTTAATTGGTCACTTTCTCCTGTACGACTACGATATGTCTCAATCATTTTTCAACTTGGATCTCATCATTGACCAAAGCTTTCCTAGAGCTTTGTATAATTTCCAGTTGATGTAAACTATGACGGATGCCAGGAGAAGAAGGAACGCTATCACGTCTATTAGAAAATATCTGTAGAGTGGAAGGTCTGCTGAGGACGATCTGAGATGACTCCCACCGTGCCTGGCCACGTGTTCTACCCAATATATGGCAGTGTCGAGCGGACCCAATGGTCTATCCTTCCATATAGCTGACAGCTTTCTTGCCTTGTCTTGAACACTGAAAACCAAATAAAAACAAAAATCAAACCCAAAAAATCATATTACTTTTTGACATCACATCAAAGATGAAGAAGAATATGGAATTCTGGGCATTTACGGGGCTGACGACCGTCATAGGCTGGTTTATGTGATCACTTTACACACGTGTAACATTCACCAATTCTACCCATTATTGACAACCACGCTACTCAAATTCTTGGAAGTTCTATGTATGTGATAAAATTTTGAACGATTATTCTTGAATCACTAGAACGTCACTAGAGACATCTATTGGTAAGATGAAAAGACGCTTTTTATTGAGCAGAAACTCTTATATTAGTATGTGAGGTCCGAATACTGTAATTGGAGATAATCCAGATTTTGTGAACAAGTATTTGGATACACTCAGAATGTAGTGTCCACAAAAAACAAACCAAATTGAATTCGTAATGAATAGTTATAAAAAAATACACAAGGAAAAAAACAATCCATGTAGGTTAAAAGATTCAATGTTATTCTTGATTTTGGCAAAAAATTATTATTTTAATTTGCCATTATTTTGCTTAATACAGCATTCAGATTTTATTATAAATATAAATCTTCTTCTATCTCAACCTTACCTACACCCAATGGTGCATAGAGCAATACATCGCATAGTTGCATTGTTATCTTGATCGTTACTTACATTTATATAAGGTGATCAGCCCTCCGCTTCAGGTTCCGACCAGGGTAATATTGTATCAATATTAGTGTGAAATAATCACTTATATTTATCTGTTACCCCCCCTGAGTATCGAAACCGGGACCTTCAGTACGGTAAATGACCGTGTAAACCATAACACTACGGAGGCCGACATTAAATATAAATTATATAACATATTAAGTAGATTGTACCTCGGTTCTAATACTGTCATCAATGCCTTAAGAATTGACTCCTTGCTTAAGTATCTGTATTCTAAATAGGCTCCAACACCACTGTCTCGAGCTGCTGCAGCATTCCCAAACTGATCCCCGTACATCGGAATGGACACAACTGGGACTCCACAGTGGATGGCTTCCGACAAGCTTAGCATGCCAGCGTGTGTAATGAAAGCTTTTACATTCTTATGACCTTAAAAATAAATAAATCATGTGATATCATAATAATGTGACCTTTATCTTTGCTTTTTATTTTTTTATTTCTTTAGTTAGTTTATATCCCAACTAATTTGAACTTATATCATTTATTATATATCATATATTTATATATTTATATATATATATATATATATATATATATATATATATATATATATATATATATATATATATATATATATATATATATTTATATATATATACACACATATATATATATATATATATATATATATATATATATATTCTAAAAAACTGTGTCTTCTTCTTCTGGTTTCTATCCACATGCAATTGTATCCAATGCTGATCAATTGATCTCCTTTCACGTTGTTAAATTGTGTTTATGCTCTCGTAATTAAATGCTGTAATCAGAAGTCACTTATCGCAGGAAAAGATCTACATTACATTTTTTAATATCATACTTATCACTAGAAAAATAAATGCAAAACCTATCCATTGGAATGTGAATCAAATTCGTATAATTTTTGGATAACGAGTTCTTTACGGTGGTATGGATAGCGAGAGAATAAATAAGAAAATATATGTGGCGAATGTGAGCGGGAAAACAGAACGAGGACGACCGAAAAAGACTTGGCACAATCAGATCAATCAGAACCTAAAATCTGGTGGTGTCAAAAGTCTGTGTAATCGGAGGGTATGTATGACTAGATGTATGGATGTGAAGGAAGCGAGGAGTGTATGCCAGGACAGAAGAGTGTGGCGTTCCATCCTTTCTGCCTACCCCTGTGGGGAAACGTCGTGTTGGTAGTAGTAGTAGATAGGTTTTATTATCAAGTAGGGTCCCCAGAGGTATTTCGAAAAAATACCTTGAGGTATTTCGAAAAAATGGATTAAGCATTCAAAAATCTACTCACCCAAAACTTCTATTTGTAGCATCCACTTCTCCAAACGAACATTTGACGGTACTCCGTCCATCGTATCGTTTTCCCATTTCCACAGAATGTCCCATTTAAGCTCACTAAACGCTTCTTGAAAGGCTTTTAGTTTTTCTTTTGGCCAAGAAGTTGCCCTTAGCATAGATCCCATGCTAAAAACGATTACTCCATTTTTCGACTCATTTAGATACTTTTCTAATTCCTAAAAGAAAGAAAACAAATAAATTGTTGAATTAGTTTTTTAAATCACGGCTCTAGGGTCATCAATGTTCATTTAGTAAAACGATATAACGGTTACTATTTTATTAATATTTCTCTGCGGTTAAAGCTGTGTTCATAAATATTTCATATTTTCATATTTTTATTAATGAAATTATTCAATGATGAACTTATTATTGATGTTAGTTCAATTTAAAACTTACATTCATGTAATTTATAAAATAAAACAACTTTGTTTTAACCACTTTTTTTATAGGTACACTTTAAGGGTAATTAACTGTGAGTATTTCAATGTTTTAGAATTTAGTACATAAACCCTGATGATGACAAGGTTCTTGTCGAAATCGGTTGGATAAAGTGTACCAATAAAAAAGTGGTTAAAATACAGTTGTTTTATTTTATAAAGTTTATAAAATGTACCACAAAGTATTTGCAAAAAACATTCAAGAAATTATATTCATGTATTTACCGGGCTTAATTTATTCTTCTTCTGTATGTGAATTCCTCCAATTTCAACTACATTTGGAGCTAAATGAACAGCTCCCATCAATGGGAAATATGTATTTACTAAAATAAGACTCATATTTCTAGCAATTTCTTCTAAAGCTGGTAATTCTTCCCCATAATACTTAGTCAACATTTTTCTTTCGGGTATCTGTGAGAAGATATAGTACATTGCCTTATACCACGTTCCCAAAAGAAGGGATTCCGCTGCCTGAAACACATTTGGATTTCTCCCATATTCCAAATAGTGACTCGGTACGTAGGAAGGATTTTCGATCACTCCTACTCTTTCATTTGTAAAACTCATCATGACATGAGATGTGACCCCAATAAATGGAACTTTAAGCTTGTTGACTATACCTAATCCGCAATCGCTGTTAAACTGTTCGATGATCACGACATCATAGTCACCCTCTTTGATTGCTTGGACCTCCTTGTTTTCCATCATAGCCTCGCATGTAATGCTTCCTATTAAGAATAGGTTTTTTGTCGAGTAAACGTGCTTCATAAATCTCTCTGTTCCATAAGGATACGCAAAATATTCCATATCAAATGCTGAGATCCATATTTTAAGAGAGCCTTTAAGACTCATGTCTTTGTATGTTTTCGGGGCATTTTCTAATGGGAAGTGACTGATAACTGTCACCTCGTGTCCTTTCTCAGCTAGACCCTTCATCAGAGGTTCAAATGCATAACTGTGACTCTTACCAACATGTGGGAATATTCCAAGTATCCGATATCCACAAACTTGTTGATAAGATAATAGGGACAGCACTAATAACACAAACGTCTTTAACGCCATCATAGTCGTAATTTTTCGAGTCCAAACTTCACACACGATTGACTCTTTTCATTCTGAAAAGATCTGGAATTTAATTAAAAACCAAATTATTAAAATCATTTGTTTAAAAATCTTATATTATTCTTCTTCTTCTCTTTGCAGAAGCAATGACTCTTCTCCAGTTATCCCTTGACTGCGCTGCACGTAGCGCTCCAACCTCTCTTATATAATCTTATATTATTAATATGAACATAATCCAAATTTAAAAAAAATATCCATTAATTTTAATCTAAAATTATTAAGTATTATATTTTTACAAATTCATCTACGGTGATAAAATCTTTAAGTCACGTATTTAACAAACTGAGATAATAAATCTTTACGGTTAATCAATTACGTTATTATTTTACTCGCACAATACTCATAGTTAAATTTGAATTAAATGTAAAATATATTTATTAAGTAAGTATAAAGTTTGTGGAATTATTGAAAATTTAAGTTCATCCTGAATAATTGTAGAGTTTCATTTCAAACCAATCTATCGTCTTAGAGGGAAAAATTATAATTTTTATTAGTGTCACATATATTTTAAAGTATTTAATAAGTATGAAATTATATTATTATATACATTTAAGTATGAAAGCATATTTAAGTATAAAAGCATTTTTACTAAGCCTTTAAAAATGCTTTCATTAAATATGTTAATTTTAAATAAAAATGAAAATTACGAAAAACTTAGTTACATGGAAAAAACAAAAAAAAGGGTTCTAAAATAGTAGAACGTCTTAATTGCTTATCTTTTTCTCTTCTAAACCACATCCGCACCGAGCGGTGCATAGGGCACTACATCAAATTGGTGCGATTTTAAGATGATCGTTAATTATACGAAGCCAAGGTGATCAGCTGCACGCTTTAGGTACAGGTCCAGAGTAGTTTTTTAAAAAGATTTTCAGAAAAAACACTTAATTTTTTTTATCAATATTTATTAGACCCGAACGGGTATTGAACCCGGAACTTTCAGCATGGTGGCCGTAACCACTACACTATGGAGGCTTCATTCTTTGAATAACACAAAAATAACGTAAAAAGCAGACTTTCCACAACATCAATAAAATAAAACAAAAAAATCATTGACCATCTATAAAATAACTTGACTCAATAAAATATTTTAATTTTTCGTCAAATTAAAACATTTAAGCTTTTTTTTCCATTTTCTGATCCATTGAAGTAAACACTTACTTTGTTTAAAAAAACATAAATATAGCTTGGTTTAAAATCAATCCCACGTATTTATTACCATAATTATAGCCATATACGACCATTTTTTACAATTCTGCAAAGCGAAGCTAAATTTGGTGTCATTCACATAAACTCAATGTTTATTTTAATTCATTTGTATTTAAGACAATTCGACTATAAACTTATCACATAAAAATATGTCAAATAACTTTACTCACATAATATCGGGAAATAAAGCACTTATCTCTTAATAATCTATTGTTCTGAACTCTTGGGTCACTGTAAATTAATAAAATACAATTTTATTTTGCAATATCGCCAGTGCCATATTAATCACAAACGAAGACTACACTTTCTGTTCATTTTTACAATATTCATATTAATATTAACTTATGAATACAATAACTTGTAAATGGACCAGAGTTTAATTCCGAGGCGTTGAAGAGAGAGTCGAAACGAAACTGAATATCATGTGTATATTGAAGGCCGGTGTCCGCAGTATAGGCACATGTGCGTGAACGGTGTTTTCACAACACTGAATACCGAGCAAGTCCAGATAACAGCTTTACCAAAATATGGTATGTTAAATTATATAATGACGGTAAATGTACTCCGATATTTCCTGTTTCATCCCAAGTATCTTTGCAAACACAAGGTAAAGTCAACTTTCATTAAAAAAAAATCATAAAGTAATCAATTTCATTCATTTTACGTTTAGTTTACTGTTTCTTTTAATCGTGCTATGTTGCCAAATCCTTTTTGTCCGCCTGCGTAGTGTAATGGTCAGCACGCTCGGCTACCGTTCTGAAGGTCCCGGGTTCGATTCCCAGGGGGGTCAAATAAATATTAGTGATTTTTTCATTGTAATATTTATTCAATATTACCCTGGACTGGTACCTGAAGCGGAGGGCTGATCACCTTTCCTTCATGTGTAAACGATCAAGATAACACTGCGTTTATATGACGCAGTGCCCTGTGCACCATTGGGGTGCGGATAAGGGTTAAAAAAAAATGTTGCCAAATCAACTAATATTGAATTACTTGATTAACAACTAGTATTGACGCAGTGTTATTGTGATCGTTAATTATATGAAGGCAAGGTGATCATTCCTTCGATTCAGGGACCAGCCCAGGGTAATATTTAATAAATATTATAGTATAAAATCACTAATATTAATTTTCACCCCCTCTGAGAATCAAACCCGGGACCTCTATCACGGTAGCTAAACACGTTAACCATTACACCGAGGAGGCGGACAAAGGGAAATCAATAGGGTTTAACATTTGGGGGCAGGTATTTCAAATGATATCAAAACGCAATATAAAAGTGTTTATGTGAAAAATCTAACCAAACACACTCTACATCTTGTATCCGATATGTTTTCTTTTTAAACAACTTGAAGGAATAAAAAAAAACGTTAAAAATATTTTTTATTTATTATTTAGTAACTTTTAAATGGCATCATGATTGTAGTGTGATTTGTAAATTATACGTTTTGATGACTATACTATTGCTTGTGTCAATTCAGTATTAAGGCTGAGATTTCAAACATTCAAATTCAGAACACAAACGGTCACGCTAGGGGTCAGATGTGTTTTCTCGTCCAATTTTTTTTAGAATATATATTGACATTAATTTTTTTTAAATTATATATTGAAAAAAAAAATACTCATTATCTTTCAATAACTCTTTTCTTTTCAAAACCAAAACTTTGTTAAAAGAAAACTTTTTTTTTCAATACAAAAACGGTATTTTAATCAAATAGTTTAATTACGTCAAATTCAATCTGGGTTTGAAGAAAATCAAATTGCAATTTAAAGTACCTATATTGGACCTTAAGACTGACGTATGAAACGAAGAGAACTTCACAAACTTTTGATAATGTCAAAACCAGAGGCAAATAGTACAATTTCAGTTAAACACTAGGCAAATGTCAAAATATAAAAATAAAACATTTCGTTGGACCGTTTTCTGACAACACTCTCCACATTTGACTGTTCTAATTCATTAATCTATTTTGGACATGACATTGGTTTTGCTGGACCACGCGCCACGAGCAACTGTTCAATTGTATTTGACAATGTTACGTAACGTACAAACAGTTTAACGTTTTCATTAAGTGCCTATTATCGTTTAAAACAGATCAACAACACACCGCCACATTCCTCAAGAGTAAACGTAAGAGTTGGACCAAATAAATTATATAATACGAAATATAAGAGGTATACCTAGGCTTGTAATTTTTAAATCAAGATAATGCTGCATTAATATATAACATTAACATGTTGGAAGTCTATATGTATTTAATATATAGAATGTATATCTATATATTAAATATAATATAGTCATCTATAATAACGCATTTTACGTATTTAACAAACACTGTCAAAGGCTATATAATTCCAAAATAAACTCATATACATATTCACACGTAATCAAAACATAATATATTTTTCGAATTTCTTTTTTCATAAACTCATCACATCATAATAAAATATTTAGAAAATTATACTTTATCTAAAATATTGTTTTAAAAAATACATTTATGTAAACCAAAAGGTTCTACATATGAAACATGAATTTCGTTTTCAACGTTAATACAGGTAAAACTACCAAAAATTTATTTTATTTTATTATATGCTCCCACAAGAAATATTATGTTCAGTTGGAAATAAATTCAAAATGCACACAAAAGAATGGCTCCTAAAAATTGGAAGATCCCAGCTGGAGCAGCAAATAAAAGTTTGTGTGTGATTAATCTATGTGTCAGTGTTTTATAATTATATAATCCAATTTTCTAATTTTATAATATTACTCCTTTAGATTTTACTTTTCTTTTAGTTAAACTCTCTATTTGCTTTCATTTTATAATTATTATTTCATATTATTTCAGTCTTACCACTTTTATATTATCATTAAAAATATATAAAGCTGTATTATAAAAAGAATAAGCATACCCTGCCTACCTCAGAACAGGTATCTCCAAATACTTAGTGAGGATAGACAGTTTCCAATAAAATAAAATAAAATAAAAATAATATAAATATATATATATATATATATATATATATATATATATATATATATATATATATATATATATATATATATATATATATATATATATATATATATATATATATATATATATATATATATATATATATATATATATATATATATATATATATATATATATATATATATATATATATATATATATATATATATATATATATATATATATATATATATATATATATATATATATATATATATATATATATATATATATTTATATATATATATATATATATAAATATATATATATATATATATATATATTTATATATATATATATATATATATATATATATATATATATATATATATATATATATATATATATATATATATATATATATATATATATATATATATATATATATATATATATATATATATATATTATATATATTTATATATATATATATATATATATATATATATATATATATATATTTATACATATAAATATATATATATATATATATATATATATATATATATATATATATATATATATATATATATATATATATATATATATATATAAATATGTATAACTTAAGTACAAAATTATATTAAATAATAAACGCTGTTCTGCAGCACTGAACCTGAACCTGAACCTGATATCTTGAATATTTTTTTTGGATAAGAAAACCTATCCATCTTATTTAAAGTTTTTTTAAACTGTATCTCGCGAAACATATCTACCGTCTAAGTAGAGAGTTTAATGTATTCAGCATTTTTTATCATCACATTATTTGATGTTTGAATTGCAAAATAAAATAATGATTCCAATAATTTCGCATCGGTTACCGTTTGCCTTACATTGTCTATAGTTGAAAATGTTGTTTGATACTCCTTCGATATTACAAGCTCTTCCTTCAGAAACCCTCTACTAGCTTTAAACATTGCTGATCTTAAGCGACCCCAAACAATTTCCTGAAGTAAGTATTCAAGACCCGAGTGAACCCCCCATTGTCGGTTCTCGCAAACAATTCACAGTACGTACATAATTGTTTAGCGAAAATCGAATGAAAATTGATATTTATTGGTAAAGTTAAACCCGAACCCGTAATTATAATTATTGACCTTTAAGATTCAGTTTCACATTGTATTGCGTAATTGTATATGGGCTTAACTCAATTCCGATGAAACCATAAAATTTGACGATTGGAGTTGGTAGAACTTGGAATTCCTATAAACTTTCCACAATCGAACCATCGCACAGTGAATCCTCGCCTCGAGCGTAATTGAGTAGGTAAAGTATCTCTGGTGGAATTTCGGTTTCGACATACTTTACATACAAGTATAAAGGGTTTTATTTAAATTTTCATTATCAAAACTCAAAAGATATCGTTCATTGACTCATTGTTTTCATAAATATCGGGTTGTGGTCCCGTTAGTGTCGCGGACTCTTAAGTCAGAGTTTCTCGGTTCGAACCCACTCTACCACTATTTGATACCCTTTTCTAATAATGAGCTGCTTAGGCCCACAGAAATAGTATGAAATTGAAATATTTGTGTAAATAATAAAAACACAATATTTTTCTTTCTTTTTTTTTTAAAAATATATATATTTCTATTTATAAGACTACCCTCTGTGATGTTTTAACGAAAAACTCCAGTATTAAATCTATGTAATTTTAGATAATTATTTGTTTCCTGCCTTGTGTCATGCTAAATTATTTTGGATAAACATGTGTGTCATTATTTACATATTTTCACTAACTATTCTATAATCTCTTTTGTATAATTTGACATTCAGAGATAGAATCACCATAATTGAACTGTTTGGTTATTTCATTGTCGAAATAAGATACAATGAATACTCTCATTCTCTTCCTGTATTTTAATTGTCTTATTTCTAATGCTTTCATGTAATTATTAGCCGTTAATTTCAACAAAACATTATTAATGTTGTGGAAGTTTGTATTGACGGCAATGTAAGAATAAAAATTTTGATCTGTATTTTGTAAGGCTTATTGTAAAAACGATAACAAAAGTAATCTCCGCAGTGGAGGTATGTATGCAAATTTAAAAAAAAACCTAATTTCCTTTCACTCCTACGAGCGTGACGTAGAGCAAAAAACAGTGGCGTTCAATGATTTTCTTTAAAACAAAAACAACTTAATTGAAATTAATATTTTTCTTCACCTTTAAATATTTTTCCCCGTATAAAATATATACCTTATTTAAGATTGTATAGTGTGTGCGTTGTATGAAGATTTTTTTTTGCATTCAATGGTACCTATTTTAAGTCCAAAAACACGTTTAGACTTTGATATCCGACCAAACCTGATGTGTTAGTAATTGCACTGAGTACTACTTACCGATTTATTAAAAACATGACATATCGCTCACTCCTTTCAACAACTTCACATATAAAAAAAACATGATTTTTCAGGAGATCGTTTTTAAAGTTTAAAAACACAATATATTGAAAATAAATATCAAGCCACTTACTGAACTTTTTACTGTGCAACAGATCTTTTTAGGTAAAAAATGATTTTTCTCCATTTGAAAAATATTCAGTAGTTTAAAAAATATATATTGAACAATACCTTTTCTTCAAAATGCAAAAACAACACTTTTTACCCTGTAGCGGGTAAATATTAAGTTAAAAATATCCCGCTTTTGCTGGGATATAGCTCATTTTCTGGGCATTCCAAAAATATGCACAACTGAAAATTGACGTTTTGTTGATATAGCGAGCAATGGCAAAAGGAGTGAGCAATATTAGCATTTTGGTTTTATATTTTTAGACCTGACCTGATGCACACTGTTTTACTCTACATTTCAGGAAATGGTACTACATTCATGTAGATTGCTAGAGACTATTCGATATTTCTTCAATATACAATCAGTAGACATTTTGGTATGTACTTGCGGAAAGCCTTTCTGCAGAAAATTTTAACATCCTGTCGATATACATACTTTTGCCAAAGGATTCTAGTCATATCCAATTGAATATGGTGCATTGCATTTAACACGTATATGTTGATTATCATTCGTTCCCGGGGGGGGGGAGTTAAAATAAATATAAATGTTTTTTTTCACTCTAATATTTATTCAGTATTACCCTGGACTGGTACCTGAAGTTAAGGGCTGATCACCGTTCCTACATGTGTTAACGATCAAGAAAGCACTGCGTTTATATGATGCAGTGCCCTATGCACCATTGGGTGCAGGTGAGAAGTTCGAAGAAAAAAATTATGAAGGTATATAAAGATAAATATTTAAAATGGTATTGTTTTAAATTATACTTTTTCAAAAGTAATCAATCTGAATAATTATTTGTTGGTTTGGCTTTAGCATTGTGAAATAACATGATGTTTTAAATATAAAAATAAAACACTTGCATTAAACAATTTATTTGAGTTTATTAATTGTAAACACGACTAGTTTTGAGAACTACAAATGTTCTCATCAACATTAACAAATATATTGTGAAGTTTGTAAAATGCATTTTATTCCAAATACGTGATAACTAATGAGTAACTTTTACAGTCTTTGTATAGATTTATTAAATTACTATATGTACTCAAGATACAATAAAAATATTTAAAAGTATTCTAGATTATAGACAGTTCAACTTTGTTTTGACTACCACTATTACCAAATACGTACATAATCACAATCAACATAGTACAAAGGTCATCTGATCGGATTGGGAATATTATACGAGTATGTACCTACTCAAGATACAATTAAAATATTCTATACTTTTAAACGGTTTTCAAACCAGAAAAATGTATAGTTTTTCGTTTAGAAACAGACAGTCTAACACGTTTATTCAAAATAAACAAAAAAAAATACAAAATTATATTACGTAATAGTCGAGCTGGGTTAGTTAAGGTTAGTTTGTATCACTGTCAGATATATTAGCTAGTAAAATACTCTCAACACACACATATATATATATATATATATATATATATATATATATATATATATATATATATATATATATATATATATATATATATATATATATATATATATATATATATATATATATATATATATATATGTATATGTATATATATATATATATATATATATATATATATATATATATATATATATATATATATATATATATATATATAATAATAATAAAACCCTTATCCGCACCCCAATGGTGCATAGGGCACTGTGTCATATAAACGCAGTGTTATCTTGATCGTTTACACATGAAGGAAAGGTGATCGGCCCTCCGCTTCAGGTACCAGTCCATGGTAATATTGAAAAAATATTACAGTGAAAAAATCACTTATATTTATTTTACCCCCCTTGGGAATCGAACCCGGGACCTCCAGAACGGTAGCCGAGCGTGCTGACCATTACACTACGGAGGCGGACAAACACACACATATATATATATATATATATATATATATATATATATATATATATATATATATATATATATATATATATATATATATATATATATATATATATATATATATATATATATATATATATATATATATATATGTACATACATATGAACTATTCTATTTTAGAACTTCAACCTTGAAATTATATTTGGCTACCATGCTGGAGGCCCTGGGTTCAATTCCCGGGTTCAATAAATATTAAATAAATATTCTCACTAATATTTATTTTGTATCACTTTGGAATGGTACCTGAAGCGTAAGACCGACACCCTTGCCTTCTATAGTAAATAATTAACTGAACATCAATTTGATGCAGTGCCCTCTGGATCATTAAATTCGATAATGGTAACAAAAAATTCTAGATTCATTCGCTTAATTTTGTACACGGATAATTTCCTTAATCCATCTTCTTCTTTCCTTTCCCTTTCCAGCAAAACCTTCTACAAATAGCTGTGAGTAAATAAACAGTGACAACCGTCACTAGTGTTATAAAGCCTATGACATCTAGGAGCAGGTATCTGTAGAGTAGAGCGGGAGGTGTGTGGAACTGGGCCGGAGGTGGTCGCCCCCGTGACGCGCCAAATGTTCGACCCAATAGATGGCGGTGTCCAGAGGAGACGATGGACGATCTCGCCAGATCGAAGATATTCTCTTTGCGCTTTCCTGCATTCTGTAAATACATACAAATGAAGCAATAACTTCAGATTTATAACATATCGTAGTCGTACAGGAGAAAGTGAACAACTAACAAAACGAAAAATGTTCAGGATGGCCATTTAAGTCACTTTTGCTTGGCAAGAAAATAAACATCAACAGTAAGTCATTTTTAACAAGTCAATATATTATACTTCAAATCCATTGGGATTTTTTTCAGGGCAATAATAGGCTAGTAGGATATAAAATAGTCAATGATCACGTTTTTGTAAAAAAAAATGCACTTGATCACTTTCTCCTGTATGACTACAATATCATAAAGAAATTTAAAAAAAAAAAAAATTCTTTAAAGCATAATTAATTTTGTGGTGTGGTAATAAATTTAACACCCTCCTTATAATTCATCGTTCACTTTGTGTTATACCGCTTAAAAACTGTAAATACACTTAATTACATACTTCGTTAATTTATCCTAAGGAAGAGCAGTCTTCAGTTATTTAATGTTTTAATTTTTCTCATAATTCTATATATTTGGTCTTGTAACTTCAGACCTGCACACTTAAGGCCCAGCCTTCGTCAATTCATTCGTTAAAAAAGTCATTCTACTCGAGACTACCGGAGAGGTCACTTGTGTGCACACGCCCAATTTTTTTTAAGGAATGTGTATTGGATATTTTTTTTGTATTTTTTTTAAGAATATATATAGAAAAAATATTTCTATATTTTTTTTAATTCCTTACCTTTCAATAACTATTTTGTATTCAAAACCAAGTAATTATTTCGAAGAAAAAATTATTTTCTCAATGCAAAAACGATGGTTTAAGAAAAAAACAATTACGTATGCGACTTGACGAATGCTTGGCCTTAACACAATAGTTTGTAAAAGATGACACGTCGATAAAACCAATTTCTATGATATTTTCCATAATAAAAAATGTTTTTTCCTTAGCTTAATCATATTATTTGTATGATGTATGCACAGCGTCCATTAAATTAAATATTACACTATTTTTATTATTGTTTTGATCACATACTTTGGATCCAAGAGATCCTTCAGTGCAGTCAGGACGGTTTCCTTGGTGATGTCTTCGTATGGGAGAACTCTTCCCAAGCCGCTCTCTTCGGCTGCTGCTCCATTGACGAATTGGTCTCCAAAGAAAGGGATGACCAGCACCGGAACACCTCGATGGACCGCTTCTGTCAGACCCAGAAGTCCACCGTGACCGATGAACGCTTTTACTTTACTATGACCTTAAAAGGAACAAATAAAATAATGAAAAATATTACCCATACATGGTAAATATATAATTCATTTCAAACCCTTATCCGCACTCAATGATGCATAGGGCACCGCATCATATAAATGCAGTGCTATCTTAATCGTTAACACATGAAAGAAATGTTCAGATCTGCCCTCCGCTTTAAGTTACAGTCCAGGGTAAAATTTAATAAATATTACAATGAAAAATCCCTTATATTTATTTGACCCCACCCTGGGAATTGATCCCGGGACCACGCCAGCACGGTAGCCAAGCGTACTGACCATGAACTGCGTAGGTGGACGAATAATAATATAATACTATGAATTTTATTCCCGGTTTGATACTTAAACGGGATAAAAATATCAATAAATATAGGATGCAGAATACTCAAAATACAACACAATGACGACATTGTTGAGTTGAGATGTAAGTATGCTTAAGCATATGCTTCTCATGAGATATCAGTGGTTTTATTATTTCAAAGATAAACGTGGAGAAGTTGTCATGACAAGACCACAGCTAACCATTTTAGCCAATCCGCACAAAAAAAATAGCAAAACTCGATAAAAATACAAATTCTGAATATGAGTATGTAATAAAATGTTCTTAGGTGAGGAACGTAATGATGAAGAAGACAATGGTATGCGCATGTGAGGATATCGGAACCATCCAGACTCCCCCACATTGCATTGCAATGTCAACCCCAAGGATGACAACCTCCGGGCAGAACACTAAAGAGATAGATTAAAAACAGACCTTAAGGTCTTAAATGAATTCAAACCAACTGTTAAAATAAATCACTCATATAAACTCACACTAATTCCGATAACCACAACCGTTTTCATCAACAGGTGAAAATACAAACTACAAATTTGTATCTTTACAAATATTTTGACAAAAACTTTTGTCAAAATATTTGTAAAGATACAAATTTGTTTACATTAATAACCTCAAAAACAGTCTTATTTTTGTATTTAAATTATTTTATTTTTCACACAAAGTTAACACCAAATCAATAAATAATAAGTATATTTAAATCAAACACTTGTTTAGATGTCTCTCAAAGTGGCTTATATCAAAGATTACATTTTTTTAAACGTCATACTGAGCGATTTATCTATTTGTAAATAATATTACATATTGTTGATACTTTTAAACTCCTATTTTTCAATCTTGTGTTTTCCTAATTAAAACGAAACTAATTCCTATTAAAACGTTTTCCTTGAAAACGCCGAAAAAATATTTCTGTAAAAATCCTAAGATAAACGAACTTTATCAATTGAGGTCAAGTAAATACTAACGTCACAACTCTTTATTCATTAAAGTCGGGTTTATTATAGTTATTTAATATAAAGTGAAGCCAATAAGACACAATGATCTAAAAAGGAATATGTTAGAAAAAATTTCCACGCAAATTCATTTTTTCGTCATAATCTTTATATTTACATATTTAATGATTTTTCTTGGTTCATTTAAGAGGAAAAAACTTTTCGATTCGTTTTTTATTTATTATTTTCCTTAAAAACATAAATGCGATTGCTCGCGAATAGAATTCTTTGATGGTACTATCGGTTTTATCGGTTTATGTATTTCTTCTTCTTCTTGTAACCCTTATCCGCACCCAATGGTGCATAGGGCACTGCATCGTATTGATGCGGTGTTATCTTGATCGTTACTTACATAAAGGCAAGGTGATCACTCCTGAGCTTCAGAGACCAGTCCAGGGTAATATGAAATAAATATTATAGTTTAAAAGCACTAATATTTATTTCAATCCCCCCCCCCTGGGAATCGAACCCGGGACCTCCAGCACGGTAGCTAAACACGCTTACCATTACACCATGGAGGCAGACATATATTTACTTTGCATAAATTTTGATACCAAGTTAATCAAATATATTAGGAGCTGTATATACGTAATACAGTACCAATTTTGTGCTTTCATTGGCGTGATAAGTTCTAAATGATCGTATCCAAACGCCGAGTAACGATATCTTTTAAAAAGTTATGTACAACTCAATGACTTACTGATGATTTCATACTGCGGCATCCAAGGACTAATCATGATATCCTCCGACTTTCCAGGCATAGTTTCGTTCTCCCATTTCCACAAGACTCTATATGGAAGCTCCTTGAAGGCCTCCTGGAAAGCCTTCAACTTGAGAGGAGGCAGCGACTTCCCTCTGATCATTGAACCCATGCTGAAGTAAATCACTCCATTTTCGGATTCATTTATGAATTTTTCAATGCCCTTCGAAAAAGACGAAATGATATTTATAATATATATGAGTTCCAATTTTTTTATCAGATGAATATCTAGGAGTTTCAAAATGTTGAGTAGTGTGGTTGTCAATCATGGGTAAAATGGTGAATGTTACCCGTATGTAAATTGATCACATTACCAGCCTATGATAGGTCAAAAACCCTGTATATATCCAGACTTCCATATTCTTCTTCATCACTGTTGAGATGTGAAAAATGTAAAAACGTAGGTACTAATTACAATATTTCTAGAAAAAAAAAATCATAATTTTCTCTAAAAAAGTTCAAAAAAGGTGAGATGTCTGAAAATAATATAAAATGGAGATAATCCAGATTTGTGATTAAGTATTTGGACACACTCAAAATGTTATTATTAAAATTTAATTGATTAAATTTTAATTCATGTTTAAATTATATTTTAAGCAAAGAATATAATTAAATGAAACGTTTCAAGGAATCAACTTACATGATCCAATTTATTGAGATGTTTTGGTAAATGAACCCCTCCTATATCCACCACATTAGGACCTTGGGGCAAAGCTCCATGTAATGGAAAATACGTCGTCACAAAAAGCATACTCATATTCCTGGCGATCTCATCCAATTCCTGTCTGGATTCTAGAAAACCATGCTTAAGAAACCTGTACTCAAAAATATGAGTATTGATGTAATAAACAAATTTATAGTAATAGTTAACAAGGAATGATTCGACTGTGTCAAAGAACGTCGGAGATCTGAGGTGTTTCAAAAAGTGACTAGGAACGTATGAAGGATTCTCTGGAATACCAAATCTGTCTCTTGTCCAAGGCATCGGTACATGGGTCGCTATGCCTACAACAGGAGCCTTGAATTTCTTTATCAAACCAAAGGAACAATCGCTGTTGAACTGTTCAGTTATGATCACATCAAACGTATCATTAGAAGACATGAGATTCTTGACGTTTTCGTGGCTTGTCATCGCGTTACAATTCAAATTCCCCAAATCGAACAGTTCATAAGTGGCCATGATGTGTCGCAGGATACTTCCGACTCCACTAAGGAACAAGAAGTCGTCAAAGTCACAAATGTGAACATTTAAATGCATCGATCCCGCTAGACTGACGTCCTTATAGCTTGGAGGAGGATTCTTCAAGGGATAATGGCTTACAACTGTTAATTCGTGTCCCTTTTCAGCTAACGATCTCAATAAAGGTTCAAACATTATGTGGTGGCTTTTGCCCGTGTGTGGGAATATTGCCAATATTTTGTAACAATCAACGTTTATAAATACACAACACACCAACAGACACACAAAACTCCACTTTGAAATCATGATTCTCGTTTTTTGACAACCGCTTGTCTTTTAACCATTAAGTTGCGTGTAAAACACGCGATTTGTATCACAATGATTTAATTTATTACTCAAGACATAAGTTTAAAATAATATCCATAATATTTTTGAACGCATCACTTTAGCATGGCGTATATTCACAGACATAGGTCAAAACAAACAAAAAATAAATGCTGTATTGTTACTAGTTATAATCATTAGACATTAAACATGATAACTACACAAATGCATGGTTTAAATACAAAGTTTTACATGCATATATATGTAAATACTTGACTCATTTATTCACATAACCGTACATTCCAACGATATTCTCACTTATAATCGCTTCACTGAGTTATGTATGTATCTCATATCATTATTATGGATCACCTAAGTAAACAATGTAATGCTTCCATCACACGACTCACTACGATGGTGTTAATGTCTTGTTATCGACATAGTTTCAGCAAATGAAGAGTGATGAACTTTCTGAATACAAGTATATGCTTCAATCTTAAAAAATAACATTTAAATTCTTTATTCAGAATAAAACGCTCGTAGATAAAGTTATTTTCTATATGTATATGACATGTGATACCAATCAGGGATATTGAATTCATATGACATGGAGAGTCAGGATATATGATAATTTTAAAAGTATGTTATCATTAGACTGTATAATATATAATTGTAAATTCACTGACCTTCTTCGTAAAGCAATATTCCTTTCTTTTATTTCTTCTGTAGGGTGTAATTTATTAATATCCATTTAATATCATACATTATAATAAAGTTTGTGTACCGCAATATACTCCTAGTACATTTTTTTGTAACCCTTATCCGCACCCAATTGTGCATAGAGCACAGCATCTTATTAATGTAGTGTTATCTCAATCGTTACTTACGTGAAGGCAAGGTGATCACTCCTGCGCTTCAGGGATAAGCCCAGGGTAGTATTAAATAAGTATTAGAGTGTTACATCACGATTATTTATTTTTACCCTCTCCCTGGGAATCGAACCTGGGACCTCCAGTACGGTAGCTAAACGCGCTAACCATTACACAACGGAGGTGGACATACCTCCTAGTATAGAGTCGGCGAACCTTTTTGAGCTGGAATGGTAATAACGTAAATTAAAGTAAATTATAATGATATACTGAGTCTTACAGGCGATATTTTATGAAAATGGTGCAATGAAAATAACTGGCGCTATGAAAAAACTGATCATAGATTTGGGATTCGGTATTCATTTTTTTTCAAATGTATTTACGGAGTTTATATTATTCTGAACTATACAACAATTTATGTAAGCCTTCTTAATTTAGAGGTCAACGCCCTTGGCTACCATTCTAAAGGGCCTGGGTTTGATTCCGGGGTTGAATGCGGTACCCGCAAGCCCTTAACGCACTCCCAGTTCTTTATAAAGGCTTTGTAATATACTTGAAAAAAAATACCAATTCAATCCAGAACGCCTTTAAATGATATATGCATGCAAACAAGTATTATACCACAAATAAAAATGATACAATTTTGTTTTACAACCACTGGAAATTCAATAAATAAATCTACTAAGTCTATCTACTATATCATCCATATTATCTCTCCAGTTTTTACGAAATTCAAGATAACTTATACAAATTAGTTTTTCTTTCACTCACACTCATAGAAACAATTATTGTATAAATGAAAAAGATACAAAAAGGCAAAAAATACCAATTCAATCCAGAACGCCTTTAAATGATATATGCATGCAAACAAGTATTATACCACAAATAAAATGATACAATTTTGTTTTACAACCACTGGAAATTCAATAAATAAATCTACGTAGTCTATCTACTATATCATACATATTATCTCTCCAGTTTTTACGAAATTCAAGATAACTTATACAAATTAGTTTTTCTTTCACTCACACTCATAGAAACAATTATTGTATAAATGAAAAAGATACAAAAAGGCAAAAAATACCAATTCAATCCAGAACGCCTTTAAATGATATATGCATACAAACAAGTATTATACCACAAATAAAAATGATACAATTTTGTTTTACAACCACTGGAAATTCAATAAATAAATCTACTAAGTCTATCTACTATATCATACATATTATCTCTCCAGTTTGTACGAAATTCAAGATAACTTATACAAATTAGTTCCTCTTTCACTCACACTCATAGAAACAATTATTGTAGAAATGAAAAAGAAATATGTAGATATTTTGTCAGTCATACGTTAAGATCATCGAGAAAACCGGGCAAATAAAAAATAACAAATACATTGATTAGTATATTTATAAATAAAAATGTTAAGATTCGCTTGACAATTTTTTAAAGTTGTTCACCGAGTGCTTCGAATTTTCACACAAATTCGCATTCGGATACTTGCGTTTTTTTAAATAAATATATACTTGCTTAAAACATTTTTATCTATAACAGGTAAAAAATGTGTTTTTCAATCAATTTTTTTACCGCAATGGCAACGCTATTGACTGTAACAGCAACACACTCAACATTGTTTTTTTGTATGTTTTTAAAATAGATGCTGTTACTAAGCATTTTAAATAATTTCGTTTTGTAATAGATCTTTAATATTTTCGTTGCTTCACGCACAAGCATTGTGAAATTTCACACACTAAAAATATGTGCTCCGTATTTTATTTATTTATTTTTTATTTAAAGACACTGAGCCGCAGCTACGCGTAGCCGGGTACAGCTGGTATAAAATAAATAAAATATTACTAGTCACTCACAAACATTAACCTAAATTAATAATAAAAATTTGTTACTGTATCAAATAAACTTGATACTTCTTATGCAGACAAGAAGTTATTTCAAAATTATGCTGTTAAAGACAAGACCATAATTCCATCCAGAAATCGTTTTGATGTACTGTTCGAATTTACGGCCAATTTATCCCTGACAAAGGATGCAATATATTACACAAGATCCTCTAATTGAGGCAAATTAATCATTGGATCCGTCAATCCTAAGCTTCCCAGCCATCAACACGAGACACTTAATCTGTTAGCAAAGGGGCAGCATCCTTTTTACTTTCTGAAGCCCTGTTCCTATAAAGAAACAAGGAGGTAAACATAAAATAAAAGACAAAAAAAGAAAAATAAACGTTATAGGTGTCATAACTTGAGACGAAACATCTATCGTTTTTATACGAAAGATGATAGAAGTCTGAGCATTCCAAGGCTTGCGACCTGGCATTTGTTGAATACATCTCACCGTTTAAGAGAAATTCGTATACTTCGCAAAATTATTAACTGAGGGCGCCACCATCAAACCAAATTCTGAATTTATCAAATAACAACTAACTTACGAAAGGATTCCTACAACAGAGTATATACACATCTTTAAAAAAATGCGATTTAAGTAGATAAGGGTTTTGCCTATAATTATTGACTGAAGATTAAAATGCATTTATTTCCTTATATTGAACGTCCCAAATTCAAACAGAATTTGATTTAAGTCAGTAATATTTTTTGAGATAATGCGATCAATATATAACAAACACCCGTGAATATCAAAGGACATAACTAAAAAAAAGCATCTTAACTATGAACTATGTATTAACAGCATTTTGAGTGTGTCCAAATACTTGTTCAAAAATCTGGATTGTGTCCAATTACAGGAGTTATTTTTCATATTATTTTTTGACATCTCATCAAAGATGAAGAAGAATATGGAACCAGCGTATGACGGTCGTCAGCCCCGTATATGCCCAGACTTCCATATTCTTCTTCATCTTTGATGAGATGTCAAAAAATAACTATGTTTTTAATCATTTCAGTACAGATGTTCAGTGCTCATCCAAGAACTTGTAGAAATATCGCATTTTGTTCTGTACTCCTTAGATTTTCTACATCCATTCAACTTTTTCCCTGTCTTGAATTCTTATTACTCTCCGACACAATGAAATGAATAACATCTTCGAGAAAAGTAAAAAGGTCGCGGTTGATACTGAACTTGCCCGGCATTCTGCAGTTTAATCTTCAATTATAGTAAGAGCAGGGGATAGCGATACCTATCCTGCCATCCGCCATGCGATCCATACAAAGTTACTCAACATTCTTTCGGATGGCCATACAACTTTTGTGGGGAAATGTAATAGCAAGTTTATTCAATGGCAGGGTTCTCGAGAAAAATCTTACGACTACTTTCAAAAGTGATTGCGGGACTTGAACTTTGCTAATAGTTTTCCGCTCAAGTTCCTGCGGATAAAATATTTTGAAAAGATTTTACAGTGATACAGTAAAACGAGTTCTGATATCCCGATACCTCATTCAACGATAATTTTACTCGGTATTTTTTCACGCAATAAAAGTGAACAACATTCGTAGAAAATCTTTTGAGACCCATTTTATAAATAAATTTACTAACAGCTTTGCCTACTAAAGGCATCAAATGGTAAGTAGAATACAGATAAGCCATCGGTATTTAGATTCTTGATTACATATTTAAGTCATGTATACGTTTAAATATTTAAATTAAACACTAATTTAAAAATTCTATGACAATTGCATTGCTTTAAGTATTCTTAAACTAACTAAAAAAAATTACAGGTATACGCTTTAGGTGCCTATGTAGGATTACATTTATTCACTATTATCTACAATTCAAAAACGTTTTATCGTAGATTAATTTTTGCAGATTAAATTTAAAAATGTGGAGATTTATATATTATTATTTAAATTTAGTGTTGGCTGACACAAATAAGTATCATCATCATCTTCTAAAGGCAGCGCCTTGTAGTGTCAGCCACTTGTCTCTGTCAGTCGCCATCCTCTTGAGCTGCGAATAGGAGGAGACGTCCATGAGCCGCTTCAAATCCTGGAAGTATGAAGTTCTTGGGCGGCCTCTTGTTCGTTTTAACAAATAAGTATATTATTCAGTTATATGTAAGATGTTTTATATGTTAGAGGCAATTTAATCAAATTTTAAAGCAAAATCGAAAGAAATAAGTAGTAATAAATAATTTGCATCTAATATTCGAGAACAAACAGCATCTGAAAAATAGATATTATTCAGTTTCCTACAAAATTTTAAATAAATAAGAATATTTCATACAGAAAATCAGTTGAATTCAAGGTACATTTTATAATTTTTTGACATAATTTCACAATTTAAAATACTGATTATCAACTTTTTGGAAAAACGATATTTCACAACTTTTTAGGGGATTAATTATTGAGGAGAACGTCTATGTGTTTTCCATGTTTTTATGTTTTCTTTCTTGCGGTTCATTAATGCGGCAAAATGTTGACAGAATTTTATTTTGTTGACATGTGGACTAAGAACGCGCCAGTAAACATGTATAGTATGGAAACATCAAAGGCTTTTTGTTGTGGATTTCGTAAAATTCTTTGATGTTAAAGGTTAGGTTTAAGACTTTGTTAAAAGATGTCACTGAAATGAATGTCAAGTAAAAATATCTTTCAAATATTACATTTTTTAAAAAAAAAACAGACATTATCTGTTGCTCTTATTAAGGTTCGAGTAAATATGAAGGGATTTTACATGTCGTATGTGTAAATACCATTATTCTTATTTAATAGAAAGCATGTTTAGATGAAGAAAAAAAATCGACAAAAATAAATACCGTGGCGCAGTTCAGTGAACTTTCAACTTCGAAACATGCGTCAAGGATCGATTTCCATGAATTGAATATGAATTCACGACATAGTTATTTTCAATTTTCGGTTTTTGTGATAAAATTGTTCATATTTACTTCCCTATCCTTACTATTCTACCAATATACTAGAATAATAAAAAGCGTATTAATAATAAGAAAAATAACCCGCAATGGCTCTAAAATAGAAAATAATTAAAAATAAAAATAATTATATTTCAACAATTTCTGAAGGTCGAGTTTGTCAGAAAACTGTTCACTGCTTAATAAAATCCAGCCAAAAAAACTGGAACATTTTTCTCTTATAAAGAGGTCTCTCGCATACACATGTTTTTTTTAAAGGTAGGTAAAGGAACCATAAGCCATCTCTCTTATAAAGATGTTTCTCTTATGTCCAAGTCTATATTATCTAGGTTTGACTGTAATCAATAAATTTATCAAAATTTGAGTTAACGCGGTTCAATTCGGAATCCACATCAATTTGATACAAAGCAATTTCTCTGGATGATGACATACTCAAATAGAATTCTGTGCAATCTCCACTACCGATTATTATTTAAACTAATATTTATTTTGATATATGTAGATTACCCGTGAATATTCGACTCCAAATCATATCGAATCAAACACAATTTCGTATTTCCCATATTATTTGGTAATCTTGTTTTAACACAGAGTCCAAATTATCAAATTTGATAAATGTTTATAGTATTTTAAGACTGACAATAAAACCACAAAAAAACTAAAAAATGCGACACTCAACAATTTCAACAGAATATCAAATATTTGTGAACCAAATATTTCAATAACCTTCCTTCAGATATAAAAGAAGATATTAAAATTTGTAAAATTGAAATAAATGCCATTTATACATTTTGATTGAAGAAAATAATACAAAAAAATATTATTTCATTCATTTTTATAAATTATAAAAATGAGTGTTAATCCCTCTCCAAGCACAACAGCTAAGACTCTTTTTTGGAGAGGCACAGCGTTACTAGTATAAGATATGTCGAAAGTAGAAACATCTAGCAAATTAATGAAATCTAAATCATATTTTTAACATTGTATATTAAATACATAAATAAATATATATATATATAAATATATATATATATATATATATATATATATATATATATATATATATATATATATATATATATATATATATATATATATATATATATATATATATATATATATATATATATATATATATATATATATATATATATATATATATATATATATATATATATATATATATGTATATATATATATGCGTGTGTGTGTGTATTTAAAGCATTAGTAACAAATTGTGAAATGTTTTCTGATTGAATTCTCATAGTTATCACTCTTTTATTTATTTACTTTTATTATGCATACAAAATATGAAGTTGTTTCTCTGTAAGTAGCTATTTTGCAGATCTCACTTTAATATCGTTCGATGTGTAGTCTACAGAGGGTAATCCGTAGCCTAAGTCCCCTGAGGCTGTTATTCTTGATGTTCGTTGATCTAGCATCTAATTGAGTTAGCAATCAAACTCCCACATTAACATGGCATACTGCATACATTACGCCCATCCAGTATGGTACTGCAGTGGGCAAACCACATGCAATAAGGGATGAGTGCTTCCAGTCTGCGAACGGGTAAACTCATTTCCATAAAAGTTGGCGCAGACGCGAAACTTGTCATTAATTGCTTTTCATTCGCGAATTGTTTCTATTTTTGATTTTCACTCAGCTGATTAATGTGTTTAGAAGACAATTTGATAGTATAAATTACGAAGCTGACTCGGCTAGTTAGACATATCTATAAGACGACGTGAAAAACAGGAAAAGAAGCAGTTCACACGAATTCATAGTACTATAACATATGTACATATCATAAAATGTAGTGAATAAATATAACTGGTCAAATTATAAGCTTTATAAAAAAAAATTAGGCGTTTCCCAGTTATAGTCAGATAAAAATATGCCAAAAAATTTCTTACATATGCATTCAAATGAAGATGTAGCGGCCAATAAACCGCTAAACATTAGTAAATTCTCAGAATGCAATCGCTGCAACTATGCAGAACAAAAGAAGCAGTGACCGTGGCACACTCCTCAAAAAGATAAGAATAACCGGGCAAATTAAAAGCTGCTTCAAAAAAAAAAATATTTTCAGGCGTTTTTCAGCATGTAAAAATAATCATGAGTTCGGATGAAGAATACGTCCAACTAAAAGAGTCTCTATTAAATAAAAGCTTTCTCAAATCTAACGTGAAGGCAGTTGTAAACTCATACAAACTGTGTCATAAGATTGCTAGTTCCAAAAAATTTTGTACTGTGGTTGTCAATCATAGGTAGAATGGTGAATGTTGCACGTGTGTAAAGTGATCACTTAACTTTAACAGCGTATGACTGGTCATAAGACCTATAAATACCCCGACTTCCATCTTCTACTTCATTTATGTGTGTTGCGATGTCAGAAAAATGTAAAAATAACTCCCAAGCAAGAAAACCCAGATTTGTGTTTTTGAGTATTTGTACACACTCAAAATGTTGTGAGTGTTCTAAATTTCTACTTTTTGTCTTTGAAAATTGTTAATCACAATGAATTAGGTTGTGGTTGATCATAATTCTTGCATATTTGTCCCGAGGAAAATTAAGATGAGAAATGCTGGATACAGGGAGATAGGATCGACCTTGCCTCATGAATGCCAATAGAAATGAAAAATTTTATCGCTACGTATTCCAAAACTAATAAACATTAAAAATATGTAGCTGTTAAATAAACTTTCCCTAAAAATGGGAGCTTTATTATTTTATACCCCGTAAAATAACCGGCTATAACTTTTTATGTGAGGGCTTTTAATACGCGCGGGAAAATTGAACGATATTATGAATTACGACAGTGTTACTAAAAATCCCACATACTCCCAGTACAAAGTTATAGGGGTTTAATCAAGGGTAAGGAATAAATGAGCTGAAAATAATCGCCATTGTGATTTTCAGGCCTGAAACCCATACTGTATCAAATCGAACAAAACAAACCTTTACAGTATATATTTTTTATCTGCGCTTGCATTTCTTCGCGAAGATATTTTTTGACAAAAAATCAATAAAGGTGGATGCTGGAGAATATATTAAAATTTCGTTTACATTCAAATAATAAATAATATTCAACCCTCGCTTTTACTCAATAACGGGCACCTTCAAATCGGTATTGGTATAAATTTTAGCTTAAAATGAATGCTCCTCTTATTCTTCAACCATGCGTAGGACATTGGATCGGAATGATGCATAGTTATTTTGACTATAAATTCTCTCTCTCTTACCCTTATCCGCATCCGATGTTTCATAAGGCACTGCATCACATAAACGCAGTGTTGTCTTGATCGTTAACACATGAAGGTAAGGTGATCAACCCTCCACTTCAGGTACCAGTCCAGGGTAGTATTCGATAAATATTACAGTATTTATTTTAACACCCCCATCCTGGAAATCGAACCCGAGACATCCAACACGGTAACTAAACATGCTAACTATTACACCACGCAGGCGTACAGATAAATTACATAAGGCGTAAAAACTGCAAGTGCATAGTTTTGTTTTATATATACACGCCTTTTTGTATTATAAATTTGATATAATACATAAACATTTTAAAACAGTGTAAAAGTTTACTTACATATTGATTTGGAACATTATTTCTCCTTCATGATGTAGTGGTTTGTGCGTCTGACTCCGGTATGCTGCGTGTCTTGTGTACCATCTGGTGCGGAAAAAATCTAAAAGAAGAATTAGTACCCAAGTTTGATATGTAGCGACATGGTGACCTTACCGTGGGTGAAAGAATTACTTCAAATAACTACTTCAAATGGAAGACAAAATAATACTTGATCAACTCTATCAAATAACTGCTGTTCAAAAATTGTAATAACCAAAATACAATAGTAATGGTCTGCTGGTAGTTGACCACTCCCCAAGGAAGTCTTCTTTTATTCCTCCCCAAACTACTTCAAACTACTTCAAAGAACTACTTCAAATGGAAGACAAAATAATACTTGATCAACTCTATCAAATAACTGCTGTTCAAAAATTGTAATAACCAAAATACAATAGTAATGGTCTGCTGGTAGTTGACCACTCCCCAAGGAAGTCTTCTTTTATTCCTCCCCATCCCCATCCGTCCATTTTCATTTCCCTTACACGTCCGTTTGGCCGCTTTCCGAGACATTAACTTAATCAATTCTCAAGTTTTCTTGCAGGTTTTGCTACAAAAGGAAGGTTCTGTTTCCCCGGGAGACTTGGGCAGAATCCCGAAGAAAAGCACAACAAACTTTGGATTTATGTTTTATCATTCTGTGCATACGTGTAAAATATTTTTATTCTAAAATACAATGGAAACATTACGACTTAAAAGTTGTTTGGTTTTAAAAATATATTGAGCATTAAGTGTGAGCAATAACGTTTTGATTTAAATATAAAAATAAGTCCACTTTTGAGTTTATTAATGTAAGCACAACTAGTTTTACGAGCTATGGAAGTTCTCGTCAACATATGAAAATACAAACTAGTTTTTTTTTTACTTTTGTACGATACAAATTATCAGTTTGTATTTTTACCTGTTGTTGAAAATATCACCGGTTTATTAATTGTGGAAAAAAACGACGTTACCTTCTTGTTTCTGTTTATTTTGACTTTGTCATAATTTTCTGATTGATTACCTAAATTTATTGTACATACGTTTAAATAATTCAGGTATTATGTTTATCTTAATGGCAACTCGCTAGTCTATCTTTCAAAATGAGATAGGAATAATCTCTCAAACAGAAATGTTTTGTCTTACACTTGCAGAGTATACATACATTTTCCAGTAACATTTTGGGGTGCATTTTTATACATATGCATAAAAAACTTAATCTTAGAAAAAATAATATGATTTAGAAAACATTTATATCAAAATGACATGTTTTAATAAATGGGCTTTAAATTTAAAAAAAGTAAAAGTATACGAAAATTAAATTTCATTAATTGATTCGGCAGTCACTTTGTGGTAAAATCTATCCATTTGTAATTAATGTTTAACTCAGTAAATACTACTATTTCTTAAAATCAACTCTATTCAAAAATGATGCGGAATGTATCACAACACGTGTCACAGTAGATTTCAAGAAATAGTGGTATTTACTAAGTAAAACTTTAATTACAAATACGAAAATTTAATTTCCACGCAAAAGAAATAAATACTTATTCTTTTTTTTAATAACAACCTGGCAACACAGAACAATAACCGGTTTCAATTTCCAAAACCGTTTGAAATAAAAATCCAGACGTTAAGGTGAGATTATCTACACCACATCTTAAAACGTTCACTTTTACATGGAATCTTTTCCAGGGCGAATATTGGTGAAAAATTATTCAATGTATACTAATATACTTAACTTTTAAACACGAAATAATACATACACACCCTTTTAACACACAAAAATATTCACACCTTTTTAACACTCAATAATACTTTATCAACTTTTTAGCACACAATAATATATACACACCTTTTAAACACACAATAATACGTACACACCTTTTGAACACACAATAATACACACTCGCCTTTTTTACGCACAAGTTTTCTTACATAATGAAATGCAATTTTTATATTAGACTAAGGGTAATACTTTAAAACCCTTTCCTAGTAATTACAACCTAATTCCTAATTAACAAATTGTGAAGTGCCTCTTCCGCTGTCGTGACAAATCATTTATTTTCCAGAATTTTCCATTCTGAAAGCTACACATTTGCAAGTAGCGAGTTGCAGAAGGGTGCCATGTCCCACCCCAACCTGTCTGTTACGTTGACTTTATTAGTTGCGAGCGAGCAGACTGCTTCAACTGCGAGATTCACACTTACCTTCGACACCCAAGGGGTGAATTTTTAACCGTTCTCATTGGAGGTTATTAGTAGCCAGTGGCCCCTTCGCGTGTTGTGATTTCATTATCATAGTCAATTTATGGAAGGAAAATTTTGTCCATTTTTCAGCCCTCGATTTTTTACCGAAAAGTAAATTTAAAGGTAAAACTGGAAACGTTAATTAAAGTTCTTTGACTGGTCGGCACAGATAACAAAAATAAAACAGGAAAAACTTTAAATCTATCGCTTCGTCTCCCAGTTATTGTTTTTTTACCAAGGGTAGATAAGCTTGTGTTTAAAAAATATCGCTTTACGTTTTATTGGAATTATTATTTTTTGCAATTTTTTTCCGCTGTTTATAATATTCCTATTATTTTCTGTTCTGTGTATTATACTCCTTCTTACACTATATTCTAATCTTGTTTATTTTCTTTATTTTTTTATAACTGATAATTATTTTTATTTTAGTTTGTGCATACATTTCCCATTTTCTCATACTCTGGGAGACGTAAAATATATAAGATACGAGATTCCAGTTCCAATCCTTATAAGGTCACCATAAAATCGTATATTATATTTAATGAACGACAAAACATATGAATTCTCACCTTATCATCATATTATTGATTGATTTGGCATTTACTTTGTGGAATAACATGCTGATTTAAATTTAAAAATATATTTTAAAAAATTAAACATCTGTAGTTCTCAAAAACGGTCGTGTTAACACTATCAAGTAAAAAGTGGTTTTGAAATGTGTTTTATTTTTATATTAAAATCATCATGTTATTCTACAACGTTGATTTCAAATCAATGAATAATACTTATTTTAAAAAGGAGTATTAAAAATTTTATTTTAGATTGATTGATAATTCAATTATGAAAAAAAATATGACGATCGAATAAAGGTAAATTGTTTGTCATCAAAATGAGAGAATTACAGGAAACCTTATTTTCCACGATAACCACGATTACAATGTTTTTTGATGTAAATACTTAATTCTGTCATGTTTTTCTTTTGATATAATATGGTTGTCATTAAAACAGCTTTTTTCACTTCCCAAAAAGTAATTAGATTTCTCTTGGCAATAAGCTGAAAGCAAATGAACTTTTTTCAGTTTTTCAGAGTTTTTCACGTTTTACTCCAGTTAAACAATTTCAGTTATAATGATGTTAATCTAACCTCAGTTAAATATGAAAATGACGACCACAGTTCCATATAATTGTATTTTATCATCACGTTATTTTCATCCAGAAATAGATATTTCTGGAAAAACTGAGTTATTTTATATATTCTGGAATATTCATGTCCGGGTTCCAGTCTGTCGAATAATAATTTCTTTCCAACTCCATGACGGGAGACTGGCGAGGAGGAGATGCAGCAAAATGTTTATGCATAAAATTATGATACCGTGACTTCCGCTGAAACTCGATATCTGCAGCTGACAGCCGTGACACAAGACAGACGCAGTGTGACCATACACAAGTCTACTAAAAATATCATATATACAAGTGAAGCATGGAGTTGGCGAAAGATGGATGAAAGTGGACCGATTGCAGTCGAATATGCGGCAAAACAATGTATGATAAATGTTCAAAATTGAATTTGAACATCTGTCATGCATTGTTTTGATGCATACATTGTTCACGATCGCCTGTACCAGCTGTAAATTACGATTCAATGTACGAATGTTGTATGGGTCTCTTGATACACATAATAGAAAAGTGTGATTAATGGTTCTTAAGTTTTATTCTCAATATTATTAATATTTAAAGCATTTACTTTGTATCGTTATAAAAATAATGAACTTTTTTTTCACCACTTTTTTATTAATACAATTCAACCTACCGGTTTCAACAATATATTGTACATTTAAGATTTTTATGGAGTGTGTTTAAGTTTTTGGTGAGAGTATTTAAATGTTTTTGATTTAAAATAAACCCTGATGATGACAATATATTGTTGAAACCGATAGGTTGAATTGTAATAATAAAAAAGTGGTGAAAACAAAGTTAATTAATTTTATAAAGATATTATAAAATGTGCCACAAAGTATCTGCGGAAAACATTCAAAAAAACATTTACTTTGTGATCAGTCATGTTTACTTCAGTATTTTATTCACAAAAATGTTAGAAATATTAGTATATAACCTATTGCATGTCAAACCTCGACCCTTAATGCATGTTTGTTCTGCAATCCTTGGTGCATGTTGGTCCTCAGGTCGACCATAATTGCATGTGATCAAGATTTTATGTAGTTACAAGTGACGTTTAGTATTGTTTGCATGCTATTGTAGTAATTGTCCCAACAAAAAGACGAGTTTCAAAACCAGTAGTCAAAAAATCTCGGTGAATGGTTATACTCTATTATTCCTTTTTTTTACAAAAATATAAAGTTATTTACATATTTAAGAATTTCGACATTATTTATATCTTATTTTGTTTCCGGAAATTCAATTATGGTCACTCTATTTTTGAGAGGTATTCGTCATGCTCTCTCAGTTCTAGAATCACGGCATGATCCTTATTAGCATCACAATGAATATTAGATATTCAATAATGGCTGGTGCGGATAGGAAAACCATAGCCTCTGGGGATATCACCAGGATTAACATGCCTTCACTAACGCGAGTTTAACGTCGCACAGATGTATCAAAATTTGTAGGTGCTTTGTACCAATAACTAATACAAGTACGTCTCAGAACTAATACGCATATTTAAGACCTTCTTTAAAAAATGTGATGAAAAAATTCAAATTTGATTTTTTTCTTTGCATTTAATCAAACTGAATCACAGCAACGCGTTTAACTTGTAGTTTATAATTATCACAAAATACAAACAATATTTTAAATATGTATTGGCAACCATGATACCCGCTTTACCTACATCGAAAGGTTGATGGTCCCAAGAGTTAAATAAAGGAATGGGTAAATGATCAAGAGTCAATACTATGAAAATTATTTTTTAACATCTCATCAAAGATGAAGAAGAATATGGAAGTCTGGGCATTTACGGGGCTGACGACCGTCATAGGCTGGTTTAAGTGATCACTTTACACACATGTAACATTTACCAATTCTACCAATTATTGACAACCACATTACTCAATTTCTTGGAAGTTCTATATATATGATCCAATTTCGAAACATTTTTCTTGAATTACTAGCACTTCGCTAGAGAGATATATTGGTGAGATAAAAAGAAGCTTTTTAATAAGCAGAAGCTCTTTTATTAGTATGTGAGGTCCAAATCCTGGATTATAATCACATACATGAGAATAGCCAGTAAATATAATTTTCATTTTTATTATTTAAGCTTATAAATTGACCAGTTAACTTATTTGCAACATTATGAGTGAATCCAAAAACCTGCTCACAAATCTGGATTATCTCCAATCATAGGTTTTATTTTTTGTATTATTTTTTGACATCCCATCAAAGATGAAGAAGAATGTGGAAGTCTGGGCATTACGGCGCCCCGTAAAGCCCAGATTTCCATCTTCTCCTTCATCTTTGATGAGATGTCCAAAAATAATATGAAAAATAACTCCTATAATTGGAGATAATTTAGATTTGTGAACAAGTATTTGGATACACACAAAATGTTGTACGAAATAAATTATCTTGAATATGCGAGCAGGAATGTTAAATACTAGCCATGTACGAGTATGTGTGTACATATACTATGCAATTTTACATGCATACTATGCACATATATGCAGATTGGATAGGATTACTTGATATGCAGATGCTATTCACGTGAAATGCAAACTGTATGCTGAAATCATGATTGCTTTGTAAAGTGATTAACGTGAATCTGTTGGATTAAGAGATATTATCATAAATATTAAAGCACATACAATATGAAACCTTTCTATGAAGTGATCATCCATTTGCAATCATTATTAATATATTTTTTCTACTAACATTTATTTTTAACATTTATGTTAAATTATATCCAACCATAACATTTTTTTAAAAATAATAATCGTAAAAATGACTAAACACAAAGCATATTATTTTTTGATTCTGCATTTACTTTATGGAATGACATGTTGATTTTTTTATTTAACAATTGTATAATACCACTTAATGAGTTTTGTTTCATTACACACAACTGGTTTCGAAAACTACAGATGTTTTCATCTACAAGTAAGATGTAAAAGTTTAACTTTTTATCTCTAAATGAAAACATCTGTAGTTTTCAAAATATTTGTAGTAATGAAATAAAATTCATTAAGAGGTTTAAGTGTTAATAAAAAATAACCACAAAGGTAATGCTTTAAATATTAATTTATAATATTAATATTGAGAATATTATATATTGTACTTAAAAACACAAATCTTTACTGGGTCTTAAACATTTTTTAAATACATTTTGCCTTTTGAAAGTATTGGCTTTAATAATTTCATTAATTGATTCAGCAGTCATTTAGTGGTAATATCATTCCATTTTTAAGTTAACTTTGACTTGATAAATATCACTAGTCTTGAAAATCTTAAAACAAGTGTCCCAATGGATTTTTAAAAATAATTGTATTTACAAAATAAAAATAAAAAATTCAAGATGGATAAATGTTACCATAAAGTAACAACCGAATCATTTAATGAAAATATCATAAAATTGTTGTGAAAATACATCGAGAGTTGTCGTCTTTTGTAAGTTTTAGTTTTTTGTTGATAATTTAATCTTAAAGTAAGCCGGCTATTGAACTTTTTTAAAAATGTAACTCAAAGACCTCCAGTAACTCTTTTTTATCTACTTTAAAACTTTATGGACTCATATATAAATATTATTCGAATATATCTCCCTTTGAACAGACTCATTCGTTTATGAGCAAAGTGCCAAAATGGAAATTTTATGTTAATATTATCACGAAAGTTTTTTCGAACCTATTTTTTGCATAATCTTCGACATTTTTTCTGAAATATCAATTTGCTTGAAAAGTTTTTTCAAGTAAGAATTTATTGATCATGAAATGTAAAAGTTTACACTTAAGTGATATGAAAAGTTATTAATGAACTTGAGGCGAGTCAAATTCTTAGAATATTCTTTTTAAATACTTTTAGTTATAATAAATCTTATCTTTGTAAACTAGTCTGTACCAGAGTATGAGAATTAACAAATATTTAGTTACATGAAAGTTCATTAGGGTGGTATGGACATGTGGAGCAAAATGGTAAAGAGAGAAAGACTTAAAAAATATATTAAAAAAATTTCAACGGGAAAACAGAACGAGGACAGACAAAAAAGACTTGGTGCGACCAGATCAATCAGAACCTAAAATATGGACGTATCAAAATGTATGGCGAAATGTATGGACGAGAAGGAAGCTAGGAGTGTATGTCAGGATAAACGAATGAGGCGTTTCATCCTCTCTGCCAAGCCCTGGAGAGAAACGGCGTGTTGGTGGTAGTATCTAGTAGTACATAGAAGTAATGACATGAAAACTTTGAGTATCTTATTCTTATTATTTTGGGATAAACTCTCATATATTAATTTAATAATAAAAAATAAAAAAATTAAATCAAGACAGTAGGTACTCGTATTTATGATTCTACCTGTGTTTGAGTTTTTGTGACAGTTCTTTCGCATTAAAAAATACGGTTATATACATTTATTTACTATTTATATTTTATAACGTATTCAGATTATTGAAGATGTAACTTATAAGTAGGTACTAGTACCTACTTATTTATTTATATTTAACACAATTCATTACATTAAAACAAACTTATCTGAAAAATTACTAGAAGGTGCCACTATCGCCTGTTTTTTACACAATACTCGTTTCGACCATTCAATGTTACATAACTGTATGATATTCTTACAGTTATAGTTCCACGGATAAGTTTGTGAAAAGGTTGTGTTGTTACATGTTAGAAATATGTAAAAATATGTATGATGTATCTTGTTCAGACGTTTTATAATATCATCGAGGTGATTTTGGCAAAACTTCAACGGAATTCAGTTTATTGAAAGCGCAACTACTTCACACTCTGGCTCAGTGATTCTCAACATGACCGATTAAAGCCGCTCATGAGTTAAAGTGCTTTGGAAAGCAATTCAAGTAGATGCGATTTTATTAATTAAGAAATTTTGGAAGATACAATACAACATCTCCTAGGGCAGGGATGGCGAAGTTCTTAAGCCTGAATCCAAAAAAGAATTATTTTAATGTAATATGTCGCGTGCCACATGCCATGGAAATAAAAATGCATCAAATGTTTATGGAACTTCAGATTTTCGATATAAATAAAGCATTTATACATCGAAAAAATAATAAAAGTACTTATTAATGGTAAAATAAATATATATACTTAATCAAAAAACTGTAGAACCCTTAAAACTTCATTATCAGTGAAATTTTCGTTATTGGATGCTAGATGCAATTTTTTTATATCATGTTCATAGCTGGTAGCTCTTAATAAAATACAACTAGTAGTACTTTCGTCTGTAAGTCTAAACATTTTTTTTTTGGTATAATCACTTTTTTCTCTTCATTTCGCCTGCCATGTAAAATAGGTTCGTCATCCTTGTCCTAGGGGGTGGTGGACCCCAAAAGGTTGGGAGCCTCTGCCGTAATGTATGCCCGAACCCCACCCTAAATAACACTTATTAGCATTCTAGAGAAGGGTAGGCCGGTGGGGAGTTCGTCTCGTGTTCTTCACATAGGATAACTTTTTAATTATCCTAAAATGCAAATTTAAAGCTTTCCTTTAGCCAGGAACTGTTAATGTAAGCCGAGCTTTTAGGCTAGTCATCTAATTGAAATTTTTAAGAGTACTAAGTGAAACTACGAGCGAACTTTGATTAATGCTTTGTAAACAACACGTCCATTAATAATATGATGTAAAAAAGTATTGAACCCGGGTCTCGATTACTTTCATTTCCTTTAATATCTATTTTATTTTATTCAGTTTACAAATAAGTGAATGAATTTTCTAGTATGAGATTTTACAGGTGATGTATTTATAGTTTAGGGTGCATTAAATTAATTTTTAAATAGAGCCTGCGAAATGTAGGTTCAATGTAATGCTTAATTAGATAGGCATCAATAATGTTTCTTTTAAATCGTTTAAGAGAAATATTTTTGATGTCTATTTGACTATTTGATTATTTGATAATGAAATGTAAGTTATAATATGTCATGCACATAAGTTATACTTTTGTACATGACAGTTTATTTTTATTTTTAGATTACTTTTAAGTGAAACCTGTAATTGGAATTTTATTTTGTTGTGGTTTTCCAACAAATAAATTAATTAATTAATTTAACCTACATACTTTTGAAAAACGTTGTTATTTTTATCATAGCGAGTCCATTCGCGAATCAAAGGGATATATTAATACAAAGTTTTGTAGTATTAAACGGTAATCCATAGGATTCGATTTAAAATTGTGGATTAAATTGACATGAATATTGTCAAATATCGTCAATTATGAATATCGTTAAATATTGTTATTAGAGAGTACCTAAGATAACGAAGAATGTTATCGGCTGGGAAGGGGATGATATTTTCTTACGATTTCCAAGGACTCCTTCTAGTCGACTATCTAAAAAAAGTAAGAAATCCTAACAAGGCGTCGACGCTCTAAAAGGTTAAATTTTATGGCCAGAGCTTTAAATTAATTCGTCGTTCACTCCATTCTTAAGACTTACGCAATGTAACTCCTTTCTGGCTCCTTCCTTTTTAAATATATCTGTTATTTAGCCGTCAATGCATACAATACAAAAAATAGGAAATGCTAAGAAATTTTATCAGGTAAAAAAAACCTGGATATAAGTAAGTGAAACCTCTTTAAAGAGAACTGGCTTGAGGTCAAGTTGTTTAATGTCATTGTGGGATATATATATATATATATATATATATATATATATATATATATATATATATATATATATATATATATATATATATATATATATATATATATATATATATATATATATATATATATATATATATATATATATATATATATATATATATATACATATTTATATATATATGTGTGTATACATAGTTTTCAACTTCAACTCTTATTTTTTTCATTCATTCTGAACCCTCTGACTCTCTTATATCCAGGTTTGAATGTACTTAACACATTATATTACCTAAATATTTAGGGAAACGACGATAATAAAATCAACAATAAGTGAGGTGACTCATAAGATTTGCAAAAATATCACGAAATAATTGTTTTATCTTCTCTGTTGCTTGGAACACATTTGTAACATTCCTACTAAAAATGCGGCAAACAAGAGCCTTCGTATTTTGTTCCGAAAAAGGGTAAAAAAATAACGCAGACAGTCAAGAGATGTATACCTTACCTCACCACAGAACGAGGGTAAACAAAGAAGTAAGAATTGCACATGTTGTGTACGTGTATGCACACATAAGCGTATGTTCATAATACCGAAAGTACTTTTTTTGGCAGTCATTAGACATGTGGATTTTTCAAGTCTACTGTGCGCTAATTGACGTATTGTCTAAGCTTCCTTTCCCTGCACGTACGTACTTTTCCAGACTCAGGAGAATTCCTATTTCCAGAAAGCAACTATGAAAAGGACTTTTCATTTATATTGTAAACTAAAAAAAATAACAGTTTTTCACTACAAATCAAATTGTACGTTATATTGTATTTTATAAAGCCAGATTTTTTTTAAATACATTCACATTAGTACTGCATATTCCATCAGTGGGAATATCTGCTCACATCTTTTATTCGACTAGCAAGTGGGTTAGTCGTCAAGTTGCCAGCATGCGCGGCGCGCTGTCATAGTTTGTGCGCGCGATATGTACTCCAGTTTTCAGACAGCAGTTCTTCAAAGCCTTATCGTTAACACATGAAGGAAATGCAATCAGCCCCCTGCTTCAGGTACCAGTCCAGGGTAATATTAAATAAATATTAAAGAAAAGAAAAAAACACTTGTATTCACTAGACCCCCGCCCCCTGGGAATCGAACCTGGGACCTCCAGAACGGTAGCCGAGCGTGCTGATTATTACACTACGGCGGCGGACATCATGAGTACTACTTTGAACATATTTTTTTAATATTCCAACGTTTTTTTTTATAAAATACAACAAAAACTTCCAATTAGTTTTGAAAAACTTCAATTTTATATGTTCAACGTCCAATTTGATTCGTAAAACGTACAATTTGAAGAAAAAAACCCAGTATCAAACAATTTTGTTGAACTATTTAATGTGCAGCAGTTCAATTAACAATGTGTAAATGATACCGTCGACAGGGAACAGCGCTGTCGATGCCTAAATTGAATCAATATTGTGTACCAACCAATGAAATTATAATATAGGTATGTACTCGATGTAGCACTTAGGATTCGTGGGATTGTACCAGATGGCTCCAATGTACTCTTAATAAGAAGCTTCGAAACAAACAGATTAAAATTTACTGAATTCGGAAACTCCCGCCCGAATAATGCATTAATGTGAGTATATACTTTAGAAAGTGTCGAAAAGCCAGGCGAATGGTCAACATGTTTCGGCTATTGAACTTGAGTTTAAAACAAAAAATAATTCGTATAAATAGTAGAAATCGTTTTTAAAAAGGAGCAATTCACCAACTATTTAAGAGTGAAAAATACTTAAATCTAAAGAAAAGTTCATCTTCGAGATACCAACATGATTTTACAATACCTACCAAACAATTTCATCAGAAATGTGGCACTCGATTTTGGGTGCTTTGCCAAAATAAAAGGAATGAATATACCAACAGAATTTTAAATATTTGGGAACCAAGTACTTCAATAGCCTTCCAACAGATATAAAAAAAAATGAAGATTAAAATGACAAAAATAAATTTAACTAATTATATACATGTTTTTGCAAGATAATTTAAAATTAAAAAAAAACAAAAAAATTCTTTTAATAAAAATAAATTATATCACCAAAAAACATAAACAATAAATAATAAGTGTAAGTCCCTCTCCAAGCACAAAAGTACCCTCTTTTTATTGGAGAGGACTGCGTTATTAATTTTAAGAATGTAAAAGTAGAAAATGTCTATAAAATTAATTAAATTATAAAAAAAACTTTTGTTACCATATTAAATAAATAAAAATAAGTAAATAAAAAAAAACTTAACAAAAAAAGCCAACGAAAGAAAACCTGCAAGAAATAAGAAATAAAAACTTTATTAAAAACAAAACAGTTTATTAAAATCCAACAAGAAATATATTTCTAAAACTCACAGTGACACTTCAAATATTTAAACGATGCAACATAACTGTGATATACAATGCAATATTTTCAAATTATACACAAGGTAATTTCTAGTTTTGATGACTTTCTTACAAAAAAAAGAAGCAAGAAAAAGTAAAAAAAAAATATGAAAACATTATTTTCTCATTACCATGTTAACATTTTTAATAAAGCGCAGTTACACTGGAAAAATATTTCATTAGATTTTTTTTTTAAATATCAGCAATATCGATTTTTACGGTAGTCATAATAACAAGGCTCATAATCAGTGGGACATGAACTACAGCATGGATCAACGGGACAACACGGATCGACAGGACAACATGGATCAACAGGACAACACACATTTTCATCACCTTCGACTCGATCTTTCTTAGAAATGAAATTCCCAGCGCCACCACCTCCAGATTTATTACTTCCCTTCCCATTTTTGTCGAGCTTCTTGTTCTTTGAATCTCCGTTTTTCTGCCCACCACCTTTATCGCCACCTTTACCGCCATATTTATCACCATATTTATCACCATCTCTATCACCACCTCTATCACTACCTCTACCACCACCCTTATTGTTTTTGAGATTATCTTTCCCATTGTTTTTATTTTTGCCATTTTTGTTTTTATTTTTATCACTATCATTATCTTTGTCATTGGCATTGCCATTATTATTTCCATTTTCATTATCTTTACCCTGGCCAGTACCAGAATCACCCATGCTACTGTTGCCCTTTTTTATGAGGTCTTCTGAAAAACTAGCAGTAGTTTTCTTCCTCTTAGATTCTTCATCATCATCTAATGAACCCTTCATTTCAAATTGTGTGGCTTTATTGTATCTATTCCCTCTTATTTTTCTATTAGGATCGTACTTGGCAATAGGAGGAGTGAATTCGATACACCAACTTTCATCACCTAGGCATTCTGACGACTTTTCTGCCAAAGAACAAATCCCTTCTGGAATTTCTGCGAGATGCTCTGCGAAGTTTTGCAGAATCTCAGACTCCAGTGCTTGACAAGGACACATCTCCTTTTGCTCTGCCAGTTTGCATAAAAGGTCTTTGTCTATACTGTGGTATATATCTTTACAGATTTTGTCAAACGCCTCTTGGAATAGAATACCTTCTGTGTACTGTCTGATTTTTTCTCGTTTGCTTTCAAATCGCTTGATTTCTTCCGGTGTCCTATTGAGAACTTTAAAACTATATGGAGGATCATCCGTATATGGGAAATCTATAACTTTTCTAGTTTTTGGATCCTTCAACTGTTGTAATGTAACAATGTAATCTCCGTCAACTTTCCTGATCACAAAAGTGGGTTTAACCTTATCATCTTCATCGTCATGTTCTAGGTCAGATACGTTTTTGAGGTTTGATTTGGAGGCGAGTTTTTTTTTCACTTTGGATACATCCGGTCCGCTATCATAATTGCGTTTAGAATAACGTTTTATGAGTTTAACCACACTTCGCCTCACTGCACCAGGTCGCCAATCAGGACGAAACTATAAAAATAATATTTTGATTGAAACCTACGGGACATACTTATCTATAATTTGATCAATTTTACAGCATTGAAGAACATAAAATTTATCGTCTCTCATCCAGTTCAAATAAAGGCGTATTCTGCTGCTGGATGTTTAATACCATTTCCCGTAGCTTTTGGCTTAAAACTGAATAAAGCATGGTATTTCGAAAAATATTTAGATGAAAAGTAGACTGAGAGTTATTCGAGTACTTCCTTTTAGTAAAGAAAATATGTTGTCATCTAGTAGTAGATAAATTGTTTACTTTTTTGTCATATAAAAGAAGCCGTTTTAATTACTTGTCATCTTTTACTTGAAGTTTTTTATGTAAAGCGATATATGTATGTTTTTATTATTTACAAAAATATTTCAATTTTATACTATTTCTGTGAGCCTGAGCGGCTCATTTTTAAAATAGGTATCAAATTGTGATAGAGTGGGTTCGAATCCAGAAATTCTAACTCAAGAGTCCGCGGGACACTACCCACGGGACCAAAACCCGACACTAAAAATATATATATATATATTTACTTGTAAACCTAGCACATCTCTAGACGACCAGAGCCATCCCATTTCACGGGGAACATAAGGAAATCTACCTTTTGGCGTACAATTTTGATGGCCAAGTACAACATCTGAAATTCGAATAAATATATTATTTCTTTACTATAAATGAGAACAAATAACAAAACAAGTTATGTTTTATTGCAAATAAAGTTAAATTAAAAAAAAACATGTATTAAAAGTTTTAATTAAACTAAAATAAAGGATTTCATTCCTTACCTACTCCTTTTGACCCGTAAGTCAAAGGTCTTTTTTTTGGTCTATCTTTTTTAGACTTTGTTTCTACCATTTTTGATGCATGCGATACATTTTACAGGAAGTTTAAAAAAGCATTTGGTGTAGATCACTGTTCACATTTATTCAAATAACGTTATGATACAAAGTGGACATTACAAATTCGTAAATTTAACGTAAGTTTTCAAACATTAATATTTTTTCGTAATCTGACGGTTTAATTATGAAGAAAACAAGAAAACGCCAAATTATTTTGAATATAGAGATTTTATTTAAAAATCCATAGATTGAAAAAATCATGTTCATCGATATTTATTATTATTATTTGTTGCCTAACGTCCCAATGATTCTACACTGTTTATTCTAATTACGATTATCCATTCTTTTGTGATAGTAGATTCACATACTTTGTTCAAATTTTTATTTTCATGTATTTAAATATATATCAAATTCAGATTTAATAAGTAACTACTTACTTTCAGCATTTAATGTCTATGGTGCGTTAATTTGTCTATACATTGACTTTATTGTCTATGGATTAGCTTATTGTTTACGGGCGTCGCTGCGGTTTTTCGGCGGTGCTGTTGAAATATATTTTTAATAAAATGCTTGAAAATGAAGACGATGCAACCGCAATTTGTGATTCAGCGGTACTAGATCTATTTTAACGTGTCTTTGAAATGTTTTGGTTTCATCATAAACACTGTGTCAACCTAACCTATACCTTGTTTTCGTTGTTCCAGTCATCTCTTGTAGAAGGCTGCCGTTTGCCGGTGCGCATGCAAGGTGGAAATGATTGGCCGTTAGCTGAAATAATAAGCATTAAAGACATTAGAGGACAAAGGGTTTATTATGTCCACTATGTTGACTGTAAGTCTACCTTACTTTAGTGCTTAATTCTACTATGTATAAATAATATTGAATTGGCGCCAAGAACCAAAATGTTTTATTTTAGGGATATTACGAATACAAATTAAGATAAATTGTTATTATCTTGGTGAAATAAGCATGATATCTTATCTTTAAAGGCTACTTCTAACCTTTTTTATTTGAAAACATTTATTTGACATTTAGAAAACAAAAATATTTACATTCGGTTTCAACATATGACAATAATTCAAACGAATGTTTATGTCATCGTACAACGACTTGTATGATACATCGTCTTTATAATGATTGCATGTTTATTTTTTAGTATCCATTTTATTACCGAGCTGTTTAAAATTCAATATTATATATAATTTAGAAAATAAGTACCAGGAAATATTTTTGTGTCAGGTTCAAACAGACAGTCAGATCTGCTTATTTTTTCATTCAAAACCAACTTCTATCCCTGTATGAACCATAATTCTATGCAAACATGTAACATGCTGTTAGATTTAAATAGATTTTTCTTCTACCGATTTGCATTTGTTCAAAGTAATAATTATTAATTTAACTTTAAAGATTTCATTTCATTGGTTAACAGTTATCTCCGCACTGACATTTTGAGGAACGTAGTACATCCATGTATTTCTGTACATGTTTTTCCAAATAACATATTTGAAGCATTCTTGTACAAAGTTTATTCACAGATTACTCTGTTGTATCTTTTAGGTATACCGTCAACCTTCGTGTGTGGTTTATAATTTATAGTTTTTATAAATATTCACGTGATCATGGTCAAATACACGCAATCGATATGTGGTCCAATGTTCTATGTCGCCGTGCGTTATTTATGTTCACCCGGGACATTTTATTCATTTCACTTCAACTACTGTGTGCCACAACTGTGTGGAAGCGAGACAGCAATTATGAACTCCGTTCTTCCTATTTTTAACCCTCAGTTGTTCTCTGAACTTCTAACATCACTGTCGCAAGCTCTGTATTATTATTACACACAATATTTCTATGAATATGACTGCAGTCTTTTAAATACCCCACCTTTTGGAGCATGCGGAATTTGATACTTCGTGTAAAGAGGGTTAAATCGAAGTTCAACTATTTAAGACTGGATTAGATTGCTTAAAAGTCTGTAATATGTATCAAAAAAAATTACGGTGTATGATAGTTGTTCGAATGCTGAAAATAAGGAAAGAATGCAAAGCTGAGGTAAGCATTATCGATAAAATTGAGAAAGGCGTATTGAAAGAAAGATAAAACAAATTTATGAGGTGAATGAAGTTGGAAAAAAAGGAGAAGACCGAGAAAAACTTGACATGTCATGATCATGATCAGGTATGTCAAATACTTGAAAGCAGTCAGGTCAAAAAAATCGGTGGGTATGTATGAGGAGATGCACTAATGTGGAAGAGGCAAAGAAGACAGATTAGTGAGGCGTTCTACTCTCTCTGTTTACCCCTGCGTTGAAGCAGTGTGATGGTTTGTTAGTTAGTTTATTAAAAACTTTCATTATGTCTCCAAGCTTTGTCAAAAAAAATTGTCTAAATCAATTTACAAACATAGATTATCGGAAAGCATTAAAAGTGTTTAAAAATGGACAAGTTTAAAAATATATGTAACCTACAGATTGAAAGGTAGAGTTTACTTCAAAAAGTTTAAAATAGATTGTACAGATTGGAATTCGGTTTACGGTTACTTGTGATTACATAGTATACTGAGAGTTAGGCGGCAGACTGTCTCAGTATAATTAGAGCATGGAGTGATGAAAATTCTGCCCGAAAACAATGTTTTAAGATGTGTTCAAAACACAGATTGAAAGGTAGATTTTTGCTTCGAACATTTTAAAAAGTTTTTTTTTAACTGTTGATCCTAAACAATCAGTTATTATAAAGGACCCTATAATTGGGGCAAGATCCAACAAATACTGAACAATAGTATTGATTTTCTTTCCGACGTTTTCAGTCAACAAACGGTTGGACGAATGGGTGGTGGAGTCCTGGCTGGACACCCGCAAGGTCCAGTTCCCGCGTCCGCCGGGGGCCGGGGGCGGAGCTGTCACAGGGGGGGCCGCCACCGGGACGTGCACTCCCAAGAAGGCACTCATCGGCACGGGGGCGGTGGCCGCAGCCCTGGCACCCATCTCCAGTGTACCCGTTATAGGTAAGCACTGGATGGAAAAGTTTGAAATTTCTGCTAGAAGTGATGCATTGTTTACATTCTAGAGACATTTGGTGTGATTAGCCCTTTGACTCTTGATTTTCAATGAAGATTTTATTTGGAAAGAGGTTTTTTATTTCAAATATATAATATGTTTGAAATAATACTCACATCGGATGACAAGAGTCCACTACAGTTCATATACATAGAGACACCTTGCGAGAATATATTGAACTACCTCATAAATAATATAAGAGAATCGGTTTGAGCTATCTCTTCGCCGGGGTGCCTATACCATATACGGGCAAATCCGCAAAGGTCCATTTTTTGCCCATATGTTATATGGACAAAGGGTTAAAGTCATACCACTACTGTATCTGACAAGTGTTTAACCGTAATCCAAAGGACTTCTTTTAAATTCTCTCAACATAAGATGTCACCGGATAATTTTTTGTAATAATATTCTATTTAATATTTTTACAAATATATTTTGTGTTGAATGTAATATATCAATCAACACAATCTTCACATATTCTGCAATTGAGGTAGCCAGCAATATTGACCTCGAAATACTTAATGCGCTGTTTGACATATTCGTATGCATAGAGCAAGTAGGAACCATTTGACGTATCACAAACGTTTCTGTGGTTGCGGGTATGCTTTTTTGTACCTGAATTTACGGGATACGGCTTGTTACGTTCAGGCGATAATATAGCGGACATATCACGTATGTTCATATGGGCAAGGCGGTCAATCCACTTGGGTAGAGAGTTTCCGGGATGAGAGATCTCATGTTAATCAATCAATCAACCAACGGATTATGCTACTTAAGATTTTTCCAACAGTATTATTTTAGTGACTCATATTGATAATTCACTTTGAGATAGATGTTTAATACCTCTTGATAAGGTATAGAAATAATATTTTTACATTAGCTTTATTAAAAGTGATTGAGACAAATAACTAATGAAATGATCATCTGCTCACCCTATTCACACTTTATTTGCCAGCAAATTTTTGAAAGACTACCTTAAAAACCATGAAAATTTGTATTAATAGCAAAAAATACAAGCGATTATATATATATCACTGTATCAATTTCAAATTTTCACTATCAATTTAAAAATGATATTTATTTACTAGGAATAAAAATTTCAAAAAAAAACAAAAATGCTCTATTATTTGTCAAAATTTTACATGTTGAAGACAATATTTTTATAAAAACAAAATGTATCTGGAATGAATCACAATATGACATTTTTTGCTTATAATTTCAAGTGCAAAAATATTGTCTTCATTCTGTAAATTTATGACAAATAATAATGCATATTTAGTTTTTAAATTATTAGTTCCTAGATAATATCATTTTTATACGAATAGTTCAAATTTGAAATCGAAATAATAATGTACATAATTGTGAGAGTTATTTTCAGTCCGTAGGGTAGAAAAACCGACTAATCGGTGTTTGGTCGTTTACGGTTGGCAGCAAAAAGCCGACTAGTCGGCTTTTGGTAGTTAATGTGTTAAGAGTGATTGAGACAAATAACTAATAGAAATGAGTGTCTGCTCGCTCTAATGAAACCCTATGAAGCTGTAAATTAATAAATATTTATAATGAATATTTTTTGTGTACAAAAAATTCACTCAATCTAAAATAATAATTTTATAGGAAACGTCCCGTTGGGTACACCAGCGGAGTCGGAGAAGACAGCGGAACCCTCACGGCCGGCGAGTCCACTAGCAGCTGCAGAGCTGGTAAATGGAGGAGCCGTCTTAGCTGCTGCGCTGCATAAAAAGATGAACCGGAAAAGAAAAGCAACCGTTCTGGAGAGTGAGGTAACTAATCTTTTGACTCAATTTTACCCATAATTTTTGACCAATAATTTCTCACCGACCCATTTATACCCTTACCATTAGTATATGACAGTAGTGAATGATTCTTTGAATAGATCTGTTATTTTCAAATGATATATGTATAGATTTATATTATCCACTGACACTTCGTGATGGAATTGCATTTTTAATTTATTATTAGATTAAAACCAATATTTTTAGCTTTTCCACTTTTTTATTTGACCAGCGACCGGGTTTCGTCGTTACCGACATCATCAGACTGATGATGTCGGTAACGACGAAACCCGGTCGCTGGTCAAATAAAAAAGTGGAAAAGCTAAAAATATTGGTTTTAATCTAATAATAAATTGATATATGTATGTATTACCATTCTGAATTTGAGATTTTAAATAAAGCTTTCTCATACTGACTTAAATCATTCTGTCATAACTCTTCATAATAACATGTGGTATTACTATTACACAATATTACTGACTACAAATATCCACCTGTGTAGTGGTAAGCGCGTTTGCTAACCGTGCTGGAGGTCGCGGGTTTGACTCCCAGTGGGGTCAAAAAATATATGTGATTTTCACTCTCATATTTATTTAATATCACCCTTGACTGGTACAAGCAGCGCAGAATCGATCACCTTGCCTTCATGGAATTAATGATCAAGATAACACTCTGTCAATATAATGCATTGCGTATGCATCGTTGGGTGTGGATGAGGGTTAGAAAAAACAGATAACCTCAGCTACAGCTGTTTGCAATACATTGCAAACCATTTCCCCGAATCTTACATGGATTTTTTTTAACCTATAATCGCAAGCAGCTTTGGCCAGATTCCCCTCAATTCTTTTTAACCCTTAGGGTGCCCGGCACTCTCCTAGACCACTCCAGTACCGGAAAGGCAATATCACCCCAACTCGGGAATCACAAAATTAATAATAATTAACCATTAGTCCATTGCAATTTAAATGAAACATCTAACAATGTTACTAATATTTGTATATGCGTGGTCTCAAAACTTTTGCTGTGTTAAATTTAGGATTCAATGGATGGCGGGGAGACTCCTGTACGACCGAGACAATCCGGAAGTATGACGGCTCACGGGCATGACGATGTCGTCACCCGCATGAAGAATGTTGAAATGATTGAATTAGGAAAACACAAAATCAAACCATGGTATTTCGCTCCATACCCTCAGGTAATATGTTTTAAAATACCTAACCTCCTTTCTCTGAATCTCCTTGACAATCTCCTTTAATTTCTCAACGATGTTATTACTTTATCTGTATTTTGTTTATGTGAAAAACAAGATTTTTTCCAATTAACTTCAGTTTGAGATTGCTAATAAATCTATTGATATTTGACACATTGATTTTAAACTCAAAACATTTTTAATTCACAAAAAAGCGATGCTTATAAAAGTTTATTAACACATTGTTATTGGTGGTTTTTCATCAACGTCAACCCTAATTATACTAAGACAGTCTGTTGCCCGACTCTCAGTCACACAATCACAAGTAACCGCAAACCCAATTTCCAACTCTGTACAGTGTTTTTTGGCGTTTCTCGTGCTCTACCAAAAGTAAGCAAATAGCTTATAAGTGTCTCCCACTCTCTACTAACAGTATGTAAAAGACGCTTTTAAGCATTTCCCGCAACAACGTGTTAATGTTGAGTTCATAATGAGATGATATCTTATAAATTCTTGTTTTCTTTTCTTTTAGGAAATGGTTCACTTACAATGCATTTATATATGTGAATTTTGTCTGAAGTATCGAAAGAGTAAAAAGTGCTTAGAAAGACATTTGGTAAGTTATTAATTTGTCACCATTTTATACTTGTGTATAGTAAAACGCTACTCTATGTTATTCTCATAGATAACTGATTTGTCATATTATTTCAGGTAAAATGCAATCTCAGACACCCGCCTGGAAACGAAATATACCGCAAGGGCAGTATATCATTCTTTGAAATTGACGGGAGGAAGAATAAAAGTTACGCCCAAAACTTATGTTTATTAGCCAAATTATTCCTAGACCACAAAACGCTTTACTACGACACAGATCCGTTCCTCTTCTACGTCATGACTGAATTCGACCCGAGGGGATTCCATATTGTGGGATACTTCTCCAAGGAGAAAGAGAGTACTGAAGACTATAACGTAGCTTGTATATTAACCTTACCTCCGTATCAACGCAAGGGATATGGAAAACTATTAATTGAATTTAGTGAGTATTGTTTCTTTTCATCCTCACTCCATGTAAATCTCCAGGGTAACTAGCCACTGCTAATAAGTACCTTTTCACATTCTTTAAAAGGTTTTTCTCTCGTGGGTATGCTTTTATATATTTTGCATCGTAACTATTTTTTCAAATTGGTAGTTTTATTCAAACACCTAATGAAGATTCAATGCAAATCAGCCTTTTGCCAAAACTGAATGGTAAATGGTACTCGTGTAAATAGCAAAGGTTGACACATTGGGTTTATTTCCAATTTGGTTGAAGATGATGTTTACACTTTTTCTCCCCCAAGCATGACAAGAAATTAAACATAGCAGCTTAATTTTTTTTTCAAATTCTATATTTTATATTTGCATCAATCCTACTTTAATCTTTGCTTTTTTATAAGTTTTAAATTCGCATAGGCAATGTAATAAATCAAACCATAAACAGGAAAATAAACCATTCATGAATTTTTTTAAATGATGTAAATTCGGGGTAAATTTTGTTCAAATGTATCAGGTTGAACTGTAATAATTTTTCTTTTTAAAAAGTGGATTAGTGTAAAATTAAATTAATCGTAATAATTAAATAAGTTACTCGTTTTATAAAAGTACTTCATTTTAATGTTTTGCAGACTAGTATTTTAATAATTTGTAGTACTTTTTTAGCCATAGTACTTTCTATTGAAATGTTTCTAAGGTTCATGTAGTCTTTTTTGCTTTTACCGGTTTATTTAAATTGTCTCGATATTTGCATTTTCACGACATCTTTTCTAGGAATATAACTCTTAAGAATACTGAGGGACTGCTGTGTATTTTTTAAATTATCCTTTTTACCACAGCCAATGATTTTTAATCTTGTGATTTGTGATTTGATTGCAAATTTCAAAATGACTGACAGGAGATGGATACTGATTTTTAATTTAATTATCTTTTTGCAGGTTATGAATTATCAAAGTTCGAAGGTAAAACAGGTTCTCCTGAAAAACCCCTGTCTGATCTCGGCCTTTTATCTTACCGAAGTTATTGGGCTCAAACTATCTTAGACATATTGACAACGATCAAACCAGTCGGGGAAAACGAAAAACCCCTCATTACTATAAAGTGAGTCTTATGCGTTACAATATGAATTACCAGTGTCCATTACCGCTTCCGACAAATATATAATAGTGTCACCAAAAATGGCGCCATGGCGTAGTTGGGTAGACGCTTGACTGCGAAGCTGGCGTCGCGGGTTCGATTCCCGCCGACAAATATATACATTCCGACAAATATATAATAGTGTCACCAAAAATGGCTCCATGGCGTAGTTGGGTAGACACACGATTACGAAGCTGGCGTCGCGGGTTCGATTTCCACCAATTGTAAAATAAATTCAAGAAACATTTATTTTCAATTGATCTGGGTATTTGTGATGTGTTTTTCACATAACCTTCCCTATCCTTACTATCCTACCTGCGGACAAGCTTCTTTAAAAATTAAAAATAAATTCAATAAACCTATGGACATTCATAAACAACAGTTCTATGTCTCTAGTCATGTTATGCCATTAATTACCACTTTTTCCTTTCGCTATCATAATTGTTCTAGCGATACACTTTTTTTGAAGTTTACTTGTTTTTTATTTGCTGCACTGAATAAAAACAGGTTTAGTTCATAAAGACCCAAATTATGAATCATATTCATTATTTTAACCACTCTCCTGAGAATCAAGTTCATACAATATAGCCTGAAGAAGACATTATACCACAGAATAGACTTTCAAATACATTTAGGCCCACAGAGTATGCATTTTTTGATGACAAGTTGTTTTTCCGAGCGTTTCAAAATCATATGTCGATTTACTATTTTGTTTTTGTTTTCAGTGAAATTTGTGAAATGACTAGTATTAAAAAGGAAGACGTTATATCCACTTTACAAAACCTCAACTTAATAAATTATTACAAAGGACAATACATTATATCAGTAAATAAAGTAAGTATGCTTCGTAAATATATATAAAGGGCGTTTGAGCACTACACAGAATTTTACCGTCCGGCACTTCAGTTAGCGTGATCAAACTATGATTGGCTTGTGCTTTTGTCCATCTTTCTTCGGATCGGTGTTCTTGATCAGTGTGTGAACACGTTGCGCGTAAATTCAATCACGCTAAACTGTCGTAGTTGCTTTTATTTTTCAAAACCGGACTGCCGGACGGTGAAATTCTGAGCAGTACACAAGTACACAGTGTACTTTTTTTATTTGACATTTTTTTATGAAACTGAAAGAATAAATAAATTAAATAGAAGTAAAAGAAAAACCTATTATATATACAAATAAAAATTATGCTTAAATAGTTTTGCAAACGTCTAATGGTGTAAAGTTTTGTGGGATTAACAATCCCATAAAAAAAATATTGTCTTCTGTCAAATGGATTCGATATTTGAGTGAACCTTTTTTTCTTTGTTCAGGAAACAGTAGATGCCCACGAAAAGGCAATGGAAAAAAGGGTGGTTAGAATTGATTCCAAATGCCTTCATTGGACTCCCAAAGACTGGTCCAAACGAGCAAAGTGGTAAGAATTCAAGTACATACAAATGTAGCATCTTAGGGTGGTGACTGAATGGAGCATTCCGTCGTAGCATCACTTGCGACTGTGGATGGAGCGCTCGGCTCGCTGTACTGACTACACGAATGCTCGCATCGTAACGTGTTACGTTACGACGAAATGTCTCCAGTCAGTCACCACCCTTATGTTTATTGTATTTATGTAGTACATAGGTAATAACACTAAATAATAATGCTTTACTAGATTTTACCTTAAACATGTATCTCATTGGCATTTTGTATCTAATTCAGAGGTGATACACACACATGTAATGAAATAAGTTCAGTAAAAGCTCGTTTATTCTAAATTAAAGAAACTGAAATTTTAAAAATATTTTAAAATTCTGTTCAGAAATTTGAGGACAACATTCCATTTCTGTAAAAAAATCATGTTATACAAGCAATGTTTTGAAAGTAATTTTAATTTTTTGTTATCAGCGTAACATGAGCTGTGAATGAAATCGGAAACTTGTTAATTTTTCCATAATTGAATGTTTTTGAATTATCAAAAGTATTTTATGAAAAATCATTGAACTCACAATTTTTTTTACACTCTTAAATTTGTGTTAAAATTTTAATAACCATTATATGAATGAAAGAATTTTTACTGTTTATAGTAAATTAAAGAGAAAAAAATGACAATATGCTGTAATCCTCCAATTATGTTTTGACGGAGGTTTTTTTTCTTCACTCGTTTATTACAGTAAACGTAAAATATAATTACAACCAACCTTTGCTTATAATTTATAAAATGAAATGTAATTAAATGTTTAATTTTAGTTTCCTATTCATATGGAATAGAGCATCGAAATATGTTAACGTTTTTCTGGTTTCAAATAACCTTTTTTGGAGGGTGAAAAATCATCTTTCATTTGGAATTTTATGAAATGTTTGTCATTATTACCTCAACATTTTTACGATATCATAGTTCTCTAAAACTTTACAACTAGGAAACCCTAATAATAAATTCTTATGACTTCTAAGCAAACTATCTTGATTTAACTCAAAAATTTGAGTTGCTTTTTATAGTCTTTTCAGAAACAAGTAGTTCTATTCTAAAATTATAAATTCACTACGGTTTTTTTACATTCAAAATCTTTTTTATTTTTATTTTAAAATGTGTTGTTCCTTCTGCAGTATAAATTAATTTGAATATTTTTGCTTATTTTAAATTTTCTTATTATTCTAACCTCACTAGAAATTAAATGGCTGTCTTATTTGACTTGTATATGTAGAAAAAAATCAAAGCAATTTTTAAAAGTACTTATAGCTTTAGAAATATCTGTTGTGCGATTTCCATGACAAATTGTTTTGCAAAATAAAATAGCCAATTTATTCTTCATTATATTTTTTTATATAAATTTCAATTGAGTATAATTTTGAGAATGGCTCCTAACAACCCTGTTACGGAATTGCTTTAAAAGAAATCTTGATAATCTCATAAATTTATCCACAACTAAATTCAACCTTGTTTTATAGATTGAACTTTCAGAAAAGAAGTGGAGATGGTTTTTTTTAACAATTTACTAATTGACTATTTTCACTAGTTTCAAAGCATGCTAACTTTCATACTATATTTAATGAATATTAATAATGTTGTCTACAAGCAAATATTGAAAAAGGATATTTAGGCTTATAAAAATTGTTTTATAAGCACTTAAAACTTGTGTGACATAATGTTTAAAATGTTTTATATATTATTTCATTATGCGTTATTTTTATATTCATATTTGACCTCTAACAGTATATTCTGAATTTACTAATTGGGGAAGGTAGAGTAATGTACTAATAAGGATGAAGGATAATCAATTGAAGGCATTCCTCGCTAAATTACCGACTTCCATTCCATTAATGTAGCTAAATCAACTCCTAATTTATGCCATTTCTCTAATGTCGCCAACTTTATTTTAGTGTAACTCATATGGCTGTCAGAGATAGATAATGTGACATCTTATACATATTTTAAATGTCTGTTCTCTTATACAGAGATTTGATGAATCAATTTACTTGACATTAGAAATTTTAGCATTTAAAAACATGGAAAAAAGCAATGCCTCAAATTAAAAGAATCAAAAGAAAGACAGTAAAAAATAATTAAGAATTACATGAAATAAAATAAATGTATTTCAAAAGTTTATGCGAATTATCATGTACCTTAAGTACTGCGATATATTTTTTTAAATTTATTTTGGAAGTATGTACATCTATTACGGGGTCAAAATTTTGTAGACATTGAGATATGATATTGTATCATTATTTAATTTCGTAGACTGTCACCCAAACATTGCTGATATGTAAAATGTTTACTGTATCTAGTTTATATTGTTCTTTTTATGTTTGTACAATGTCTTAAATGTTTTTCTTTTGTCTTCAGTGCCTAAAGGATCAACCAATAATCACCAATTAACTTTATAAAGATTGTCTAATTAATAATTAAGCGCTTTCACACCGTGAATTATATATGGACGGACATGAGACTCCCACCATAAAGCCGATAACTATGTATCATGCAATATATCAAGAAAATTATATTTCTGGTGCCTAAGAACATCCTTTATCTCATTGTAACTTCCAATAAATTTCCTAATATAAATACATAATGAATTTTAACTTGAATTGTATAATGTGTAACGAATGTGTGTATCAATAATTTTAACTAATATCGATTTGGGTATTGTCTGTTATGGTTGTATGTATATATTTATTAAAGACAAGCTTCTGGCTTCGTTTTGTGTTTTGTGATGTTAACCTCAAAACTGAATTATTGAACGGCATCCGTTTTAACAATAATGCATATAATTGGTCTGCATTGAATATTGTATAAAGTTTTATCCCTGTGGTTCATGTTGAACTAGTAATTACTCGCATTTTGTATCCTCGTTGGCGTCCACAATATCTCCAGCCAAAGGAGATGATTATTTCATTACGAATAATGAAGATGCCATTTCCATTTATGTAAAATTAAAACATAATCAATGTTCATTTGTATTATCAATACATTGTACAAAGTAAAATATGTTGTTTTATTTCTAAATGTACAGTCATTCCTCGTTATATGCAAGCCTTACGTACATCCAACCTTCAAAGGCGGTGAATAGAGAAACCGCAAATGTGAGAAATGACTGTAATAATCCTTACGCCCTATTACGTTAAACTGTCAAAGAAAGGTCTCAATAAAGTGGAAAAATCCATAATCAACACATTTCCGACGGGTGTTTTTTCACGCCTGTGGACCTTAACAAAGAGATTGGTACATAATATTTATTATAAAACATTAAATATGTAATTCCTTCTTTTCTGAAATGAGGCCGGCGCAGAAGGTAAAAATACCCTTCCCATCCTTAAGCATCAATCGACTGGACGTTTATAAATATAATACCTTTCCAGTCCGAAGTATGTTAATAGATTTGTCATTTTGCAGTTTTGCATTTGCACTTTGTCTATTACCTAACCTTAACAATTGTAACTGTCAGACGCGTGCGCTTTGTCTGTGTGGTGCCAATGAGACACGGGGGAGTGTGTATTTTCAAAAGTTGCACACACTCCTAATCCAATGATTACTGTCGTGGTACTCTTCTCTTTAGAATGCCTATATGTAATCCACCATTTCGCCCTTTTTATAAAATATCACCAATTGAATATATAGTATGCAGTAAAAAACAGATGTCATCTCTAACATCATAAGGTATTCGATAATCAATATTATTGTTTTCTATGAAATTGAGGTTAAGATATGCATTAATAGATTTTTCAATAATTTTTTTATTTTATTTTACCATTCACAATTTTCACACATACTTTACATACATTATCTCGTGGTTCTGCCATTACTATTAAAATTACCAAAAAGGTTCAATAATTAAATACATATGGTAACATTTACAGGAGGACCTACTTAAGATAGGTGGCTAGATAAAAATAGTAATTTGGCACCCATAAATAAAATATTTTATCAACATACTGGCGACATTCGTAACTTCCCAGTCTTCAAGAATTTTTCAGCATCTATTTCTTTCATTCTCATTACATTTTTATGTATATATTACTCACTCTTTCATATGTATTATGTTTTCTTAACATTAGGCTAAATTCGAACAACAAATACACATCTTCCGCAGTCATCATTAGTTTCTATTAGTATAACAAGAAAATAGATATTCCAGACATTCAGTCTTATCAGAATCGCTCTCATTTGATTTTTCTGTGTATCTCTTTAATTTTTCTCTCTTTATTCTTTGATGACTCAATCTAATCAGTCTTTGGTCCTGATCTTTCTCTCTACACCCACATGTAAGGAAAAAAGAGATGATTACAAAGAAATTAATTGTAGAGAGGTAAAAGAAAATTTCAAAAGGTCTTTGTTTGTATGATTTATTCTCCCAGAATGTTCGGTGATACATTTTATTACAGTACTCTGTATAAATTTACAAGATATAAGCCAAAATCACTTCATTTATAAGGCCAAAATTCAAAGCTATTTTAATTAAGGCAATTTTGCATTTTCCAATATATTTTTCATCACTATAATATATTATTGTTTCATCGGTAATAACAACATTTAAAAATATTTAACAAAAAAAATTGACTTTTTAGTTCAACTTCAAAGAATGGTCAACAATAAAACTTTAGATTTTTTTATATGTAGGAGTATATGATAATTGAATTTATAGGTAGTAAAATACAATGTGCTTTCATTTTATGAAATGTTTCTGTAGCTATAAAAATAAATATTTATAAAAATATACAAATAGAGGCGATAAACATTTCAAGAAATATTTGACACAAAAAATATAATTTAACGCGTTAAAAGGTAATCATTGTTTATTTTTTACATTGGTAAATTTCTATTGGCAAATTATTTGTAAATTCAATGTTTAAATCCTCTTATTCAAACAGAAGTCACTGACTACAAACACTAAGGTAAATTATTTAGACAAAACAAATTATCCAAAAATCACATTTTGACGAGTGATGTTTGATTCCGCTTGCTATGAGCTAAGAAAGTGTACCATTAATATTTTTAATGGCTTTTGCTTGAATAAAAGTGATAATATTACTTGGTAATCAAAGGTTTCTTTTAATTTTAAATCTTTTTTACTTTTTTTTCATTTATAACTGTTTAAAAACTGACTAGGATTTTACTATGATTTAGAAAGTTAAGTTTTAACCTTATTAAAACATGGTCAATATTCAAGTTGTTGAGTGACAGATATTATCAGTAGAAGAAAAATCATTTTACTTTCATTGGTAGATATTGAATTCATCAAAATACAAATAAATATAGAGTTGACAAAATAATGGTATTTGCCTAGAATTTTTTTTATAATTACATACATTGCCACAAATTGACAACCAAATAAATTAATGAAAAAAATATATATCCTACTTTTGAACTTGTGACATTTGTGCATTGGGTTTGTGGTATATTACATAAATATAAGCAAAGTCATTGATACACGGTAAGCCAATAAATCAGATAATCATTTTGTACTCAAGATTCCAAAAACTGAGGATGAAAAATTATGAAATTATCTTATTTATTAATAATAGAGAGTTGTCCTTCCACTAATAAAAAATAAAAAATTAAGTGTTCCTGGATGCAACCACCATATCCCCTCAGAAGCAGAGGACATACACGGATTTGCCAAGGATTCTCATCCATATTTCTTCAGGGTACAGATTAATAAATACATATCTGTATTTATCAAATCAACTTGATCTTTCGATCGATCTGTTAACAAATTATTCTTCATGTCAGGAAGAAAATATATATTTATTTTTAATAGATGTATATTGACAAGAATAAATAGCAAAAAAAGTTAATATTTTGATATAAAATAGATAATACACATTCTTTAGTCATTTAACACGTTGACTGCCACGGCAATTTTCAGAATTCCAGTCTAAAAAGCCAATTTCATTTAATCATATTACATTATTAAAAACTCTAATTAAAGTACATAACCATATTTTCTGTTCATTTTTAATAAATTTTCTGTTCATGTAAGTCAGCATTGATTTTTGTTCTCTTACCAGAAGCCATCTATCCATATTAGCACTGATATACTATGAATTTTATAGTAGCTGCACGAATATGGCAAGTAAACACAGTACTAGATAACTCGTAGTCTGCCTCCTAGCAAAAAAAGCAATCTACGAGTTTAGAGTCAACGTGTTAATAGCAAAAACGCAAACGATGGACTTTTTAAAAATGTTTTCAGCGAAGACAAATATTGTTTGATTTTTGAAAATAATGTTTGTTTTATTCCGAATTCCCTATATATTCCCATATATTTGTCCCTATTCAGTAAGAGAACAGGGCACTAGGTTCAGTGCTGATTACGCTGACTTGTTAAAAGGCATTTCCAGGTGATTAGTGAGATGAGCGCCATCACATGGCATAAACCCTATTTATATTTGTCCCTATTCAGTAAGAGAACAGGGCACTAGGTCCAGTGCTGATTACGCTGACTTGTTAAATGGCATTTCCAGGTGATTAGTGAGATGAGCGCCATCACATGGCATAAACGGCATTAATAGAATGGACAATGCATGTACAACTTATAAAAAGTATCAGTGAGACAAGGAGTGTGCATGCCACTTTTTACAATGTTCCTTTGCCCTTAACGTGTGAGTTTACACCCATCACACTAATCTCATGGCAAAGCACGTACATCTAAAGATTGCAATTGAGTATTTCAACAATGCTGTATGAATAAATAATTTATTAGATATTCCTAGAATATGGATATAAAATAATTACTGCCAACTACAAATTTTATTAAATAGGTACAGTCATCATTAAGCAATATTCATTTCTGACGGTCAACATATAAATGCTTTATTCTCACTGGTAATCCATTGTCAGTAGACTAGAAATATTCATTATGACTTTGTCAATTTATTTACATCAAAACTATGGAATTCAATGATTTTCCAACACTATTTGGAAATCCATTTTGGTGCCATTATAACAAAAAAGTGAGACACGAGGTTTAATGTTACAATATATTTAACACCAAAAAATAACTAAGGGAAGGTTTTTTATGTAGTAATATTAAGATGCATTATACAATGCACACTATATATCGTAATATACAACAATGAAGGCAGAAATAGTGAATATATTCTTCCATAAAATCTCTCGGTTAATACAATAATTATTCACTGGTATAAAAACACGATTATAAATACTATAAAAATATATGTGTTTTGATTTTTCATATAAAATACATTTCATTTGATAAAACATTTTAACTCGTTATCAACTTTAAGGCATCGGTTAGCAAGAAATTGTTTTTAATGACAATATGTGAATATAAAATGTAGATTCCTATGATATAAATTACTTTTTGTTTGAAATGAAAGCACTTTTATAATCTATAATAACAGTAATAAAATATAGTTACTTGGATGATTTTCATTTACTTTATTAGAAACGGAATGGAATGTTAATATTTTTGGCATCAAATGGCCATATTTTTGATAATTCACTTTTTTAACACCGATAAATATGTATAATAAATATCTTCTATGTTAAACTCCAAATTCGCTTATGGATTACATTTACGTATTGTTTTTTGTAAAGGTACCTTTATTAGTAGTGTGAAGATCTATAAGACAATAATGTGATAGGAAAAAGAAGGAAGGAAACGTTCAACTGGAAATTCTACTTTGTATTTTTGTGCTTGACAAAAATAAAATAGGTTCCCGTTTAGTGATCAAGTTACGATCGCTTCGCAAGAGCATATATAAAACTACGTTAATTTTTCAAATAAAAACTAATTATTTATAAGAAAAATAAACTAACAGCACCATGCAAAGAAGAAGTAAAAAAATAAGTAATGTTTTCAAGTAATTAATACATAGAGATATAGTTTAAAAGGCTTGTTAACGAATTGTACATTTTATGGCACCAATGCCACTTGTCTTCGTCATATATCACATGACCACTATAATAACTATTTACATGTGCATTCTTATCATAATAATTTTACAGAAAAACATATTATCAGCAAAACGAATAACACCATCCAAGAACAGAGTAATAAGTTCCATAAATGTCATAAAAATAAAGAATATTAAAATCACAACGCAATAAATGTAGGTAGGTACAATCACATATTATTCTTTGCAGCATTTGTATTGTGTATAATTACATATCCTGTATCGAATTGGTAAATGATAACAGTTAATAGAGCATCTTTTACTGGGTAAAGGTAACGCGTACACAGAGTATAACGAATGATATTATTTTACGAGTTGATAAAATATACTGAAAATATAACAATCTGATTTATATTATTCGGAATGATATACCCCAAAGGGATATCTAAAACATTATGATGATTACAGTTTATGGTATGTATAATAATATATCATGAATCTTTGTCGATGTCCTCTCTAAAAGTACAAATAACCATCTTGGCCCCTTGAGAGACCGCCGAGAAAAAATAACTTATTAGACAAAAATGTTAAACACATGTTGAAAGAGTACAATTCTTATTAAAATAATACTATTTCAACCTGTTCTAATGACTGCTAATGAATACAATATGTAATGATATTATGTAGTAATTTATATTTTATTTATTAGTTTTAGGCAAATGCTAATGAAGAAAAATTGAAAAAATTCATGAAGAATCTTATAAGCCACAATTGGCGCATACGCCATAGTTTGTTCAAAATAAAATTCACTTGATGATCATATCCTTGTGAAGTTTGTTTATTTTTTAAAATTATTAGTTCTCGGCGAACTAAGTATAATCATCTTAGCAGTGAGTATATTAAATTGTAAATTAGACAGAACTACATGAAACAGTACATGTATTTTTAAAACATCGAGAAATAAATCATATCTTTATCAAAAAAAATATATTTTGATCTTTATATAAATATATAGAAGTTGAATAAACTTATTTTTATTCATGTCATGGTAATACATTCTGACCTGGTGCAATAGATTACGCCATGCAACCATTGTCCATTCCGGAATCCCTAAATTTCTGTCTCGTCCCACCCGGGTTCATGTTGTGACACTGCTGGTTCGAAGGGGTGAGGTTATTGTACTGATGGTTGTTGATATTGTCCTGGTTGTCAAAAGGTACCTGTAAGTATTCGTTCTCGGGAGATTCAATGAGGAGAAGGTTGGATCCTTTCGGGTAGTTGTCGTCTCCGTTGATGTAGTTTTGCGTGTCTTGCCTCATGTAATTACCATCGGACGTTTGGATATAGTTCGACTGCATGTCCATGCTGTCTACCGGTTGGCTGTAGTTTGAGGGGGGAGGGTTTTCCATTTCGCAGTTGTAGCTGGAGGCCAGGATGTTCGCAGACTCGGGGCGGATGTAGGGAGAGTTGGGTTCGTACGGAGTGGCGCTGACGGGATAGTTGGTTGGAGAATCGTAGGGAGGCTGGATGGGGTTGTAAGGTGTAGTGGGAGAGGAGTTGTTGTGCTTGACGCAGGAAGGAGTGTGAAGAGAAAGCATGTCCACGAGTTGCCGCCTTTGTACCTCAAGTTCCTGAAAAAATGAAGTAATATAAATACATTGAAGATTAAATTTATTTTACATTCCACTCACAAAAATATTATTTTAAGAAATATTACATGTCTCAGCAAAGACCAAGGATCTTTTTACACAAACGTAATAAATGTGTCGCCTACTTTCAAAATCCGCCAGATTCATGTAAGTCTATTTTACAAAAAATGAAAAATTCTAAGGGTAACATTAATGTTTAAAAGATTTGTCTATCTTTAGATAAAATATTATGAAATAAAGAATTTTTAATTTTTTAGAAATTTATTCAGAATTTAAAAAAAAACACGAGACAGAAACCGATAATGATGTCATCTTAATTTTTGACCTATCCCCAGTCTCCGATTGGCCGATATGGGTCAGAAGACAAGTTCCATGAATATACTGGAATTTGAAATATAACGCTCTTTTTAAGCATTTTTTAGCAGGGTTTTCAAGTATATAAATATAAAACCCACAATTGGCATTCCGATAGAGCGTTTATTTTAAAATCTTATTAAATTGGATCTGGCGGATTTTGAAAGTAGGCGACACATATGGAAGTCTGTATATTCACAGGGCTTACGACTCAGCATTTGCTTGCTTTAGTGATCACATTACACGCATTATACACTTTATAACTTTTACCATTCTATCAATTATTTGGAACATCCATATTGCCTCAATTCTTGAAGGTTGTATACAATTACAGTATCTCAAAAACTGCTGTCGTATCTCAGTTTGAACTGACATCTGTTGAAAATTTTGTGAAGTAAGCTAAGTAAGTAAGTGGCTTTCCGTTTCTGACCGTAGGAAGGTGAGAATTCTCCCAAATTCAAATACATATTTACTTTAATAAATATGATTGAAATCGTTTAAAAAAATTCGTATTGCAATCAAACATTCTAACAATTTAAATAGAATGTTTTCATTTAAGAAATGCAACAGATTTCCGGTTGGTATTTAGTATTCAGCTGTTTGCGGTTAGTAAACAAATCGAAAAATGAGGCAAAGGCTTATATTTGCAAGTTGGCAAATGCATATAGACATACGACTTTTATGGGAGGATAGTTTAAATATATTTCAAGCAATTCATACGTATATTCCCGGATTTATTTCTTTCGGATTTTAATGAATAGGTAAAATAAGAATAAAATTTCGCACTGCAAAATGTAAATCCGGATAGTTAGAAAATCCATCACAGAGAATATTTAGTCAATCATACTTTTACTGCACCAAAGTTAGTATCAACGATAATGTAAGACTACAAATTTATAAACAGATCGTCAACTCCTCCAAAAAATCGTGGCTAGAAGTGAAAATTTCAGAAGCAAAGTGTGAAAACCAGGGTATGAAATTTAAGATATTTGATTTTTTTTCGTTTTTTATGTTAAATGCATTTAACATTTTTAAAAAAACTTAATTGTTACAGTATTTAAAAACATCACCAATATCTATTCATATTAGTGAAAATAAAACCATAATAAGCTAGGCTACGGCTAAACGCGACATTTATGTAGAGTTCAGGAATTTAGTAATGGTCTCTTAGCTCCGCCCATACTAAGTTACATTCATTCCCTTTTTACGTATTCTTCACTCGGCCCGTCAGCCCCACATTTTTGTCTATTTCTATAGAAGTTCACCGATTTTCTGCCCTTTTACCATATTTTTTCATTATTGTCTATTGTCATTTAAAAATGAAGAACGTCACGTTGTTAGATGACATCCCACTTGATAATATTAAAACCATCAGTTCGCGCCTACATACATTATTTACAATGGCAACTCATTTTCGCTGCCAGATCGCTCCATCATTCGTATTTCTGCGACTGCCTTACAGCGATATTAAATTAGCAAGGAGTAAATAGCTTTTATTCTCGAGAAGTCGTGCAGTTTAGTTGAGGCAATAATATGAATAACATGACTCGGGGGCGTGTCCAGTGTCCAGCCGGGCCGCTGTGACCCCGCGAGGCGCTACATCAACAATGATCCCTGATTTGATAGTAATAAATTATGGCGTTAGTTGTCTGGTACCTTCGTAATTCAAACTTCGCATATATGCTAAATATCAATATTTTATGCTGTCAAATTGATAAAAATCATAGAACGCCGCCAGCTTTTTCATTGGCGTTACGCCCATTCAATACTTGTAATGTATTTACTGAATCTATTTTTCCACCTCGGTTAGGTTAGGTTGGGATTCGTACATATGATACAGTAGAACCTCGATTATCTGGACCTCTATTATTCGGATTATCGATTATTCGGATCGATCATAATAAAAATAAAATTCAACAATTTACTGATTTGCACGAAGTGAATTGCGTCTACCATTATTAAGTTTTAACGTAAAACAATTTTATTGGTTTTTTTATGCGTACTTTTTACTGACGTCTTGGAAGACATAAGTCATCTATGGCAACATTACCAGTATTCGAGATTAGCTTCTAAATAACTGCTGGCTTGAAGCAGTAATCAATAATTGATTTTATTCATAAAAATCCTTGAAGCTAGTTGTAAATGTAGACGAATAAAATATTAATAAATACTGAATGTACTTGTATTCCCTTGTCGGTTATGATTTTTTCGATTATCTACATTTTTCTTTGTCCGGACTAACTTCATCTCCAATTAGTTCGAATAATCGAGGTTTTACTGTAATCTGTAATTTCGCAAGCAAATGTCTCCACTAACGAATAATTTGGCTAAATAATTGTGATTCAGTCAACGAATCACGATACGATGAGCGGTGAATACACCTACACCTACACGGAAGCGAGCTGTGAATCTTTTATTTAGGTACCTACCTACTTGCCTTCGCACGGCGAAGCAGCTGTCACAATAATTAATTAATTAATCAACGGTATAATAAATCGGTTTTTCATTTATATTATAAAAATATATCATAATTGCGACAGTTATATAATTTACTAGTTAACCAAATTAACATTTTTTTATCTATAATGTTTAGCCTTGCATTCTTTTTTTTTATATCGCAATCCGAACAGCATACACTCCTACGCATTTCGAATGCATTCAGTCTATTTTCATCCTTTTTTGCCAACTCCATGTTTCACTTTCAGTTTGGCTGAACCATAGGTAAATTTATGTTAACGCTTTCATTTCTGCATAATAGTCTAAATAAACGGAAAGTTACTTGATTAATTGAAAGTTTTATCTGACTTTAACATATATGGTACAGCGAGACGCCTGCAGTCATTAAATGTCACATAAAATTCATTCATTGTTGTTGAAAACAGTTACTGCAAATTACAGAACGGGCAACAAAGCCACAACTGCAGGCCTAACAAAATTGCGTACGTATTACAACTAATAACACAGAAACTCATCAAACAAAATCTATCACATACCTCTTTTGGTCAAAAGGATTTTATATATACCATATTACCATATATAGCGGGGGTAGATTACACAGAGGCCGTAAACAAATTAAATGAGTATTTTTTGACATCTCATCAAAGATGAAGAAGAATATGGAAGTCTGGGCATTTACGGGGCTGACGACCACCATAGTGTGGTTGTCAATAATGGGTAGAATTGGTGAATGTTACATGTGTGTACAAATTATCACTTAAACCAGCCTATGACGGTCGTCAGCCCCGTAAATGCCCAGACTCCCATATTCGTCTTCATCTTTGACGAGATGTCAAAAAATAATATGAAAAATAACTCCTACAATTAGAGATAATCCAGATTTGTGTACAAGTATTTGGACACACTCAAAATGTTGTTCATATATTAAATGAGGACTTGAACAGCATATCAGAGTGGCTTAAAATTTACAAACTAAAACATAACGTTGAAAAAACTAAATACATGGAATTAATAAATAATAAATAATAAAACCCTTATCCGCACCCCAATGATGCATAGGGCACTGCTTCATATAAACGCAGTGTTATCTTGATCGTTTACATATGAAGGAAAGGTGATCAGCCCTCCGCTTCAGGTACCAGTCCAGGGTAATATTAAATAAATATTTGAGTGAAAAAATCACTAATATTTATTTGACCCCCCCCCCCTGGGAATCGAACCCGGGACCTCCAGAACGGTAGCCGAGCGTGCTGACCATTACACTACGGAGGCAGACAAAATGGAATGGAATTAGGATGAAGAAAGCCAAACCCAAGGATGATTTTTATATATTGTATTGCAGATGGCGAAACTATCGAAAAAGTGAATGAAATGAAATATTTGGGTGTAATATTAGTTTCAAAATTAACTAAGGTAAATTTTGAACATGTTTTGAAAAAATATCAAAAAAATACTCTTTTTTGTAGATTAAGGAATAAGTCCAATAAAATAAGGAAAAACTAATTTATAAAACAATAATTATTCCGCATGTAGATTATTTTTAGTATTATTTTTCCTCCAGTTATTTTTCAATCATTTTTTACTAACGTAATTCATTTTAAACCAATAACGTAAAATTTACCTGGATTTAGAGAAAATTAACTTATCGAATACTCGGCTGTCCAAATTTAAAACACAGTAAGGGACATTTTTTTGCAGTAGGTTTTTTTTTTACTTAGTCCATAAATGCAAAAAAAACCTACTACAAAAAAATGTCTCTTACTGTGTTTTAAATTTGGACAGCCGTACTGGGCGTCTTAATACAGTAGTAAATTGTAATTTATGATTTTTTCCTTCTTATTTCTCATTTATACTTTATTTCCTAGCACTATCTGATTCCAAACGACTATACAAGGTATCAAAATATTTGACCAAATATAACTAGTCTGTTTTTGGTTGGTTGGAAGATATTGCCTCTTAGCAATAAGCTAGACAATGTTTTTTTTCTGTACATGAAGTTGAAATAAAAAATATATATTTTGAATATTTAAGCATCAACTTTGTGGATCATTGAAATATATTATTTGGAGAAACAAATTACTGTTTTTGTTTCTTTACTATACGAGTATTGTGTGCGTCTGTTTAGTAAAACCAAACCCTGATGAGGGCATGACTAGTTGTTGCCGAAACTAGTTGGTTTATTCTAATAAAAGTGTCGGGTTGTGGTCCCGTGGTTAGTGTCGCGTCAGAGTTTCTTAGTTTAAATTCACTCTACCACAATTTGATACCTATATCTAATAATGAGCCGCTTTGGCTCACAGAAATAGTACGAAATTTAAATAATTGTGAAATTAATAAAAACACAAATATTTATCTTTTTTAAAAATAATAAAAAAAGTAAGTGGATCAAAAAACAAAGTTATTTTATTTCTCCAAATAATAAAATTAAAATGTCTGAATTGTTGGATCGATTTTGTTTTTACCTGTATTTGCGTCTTGAGGTCGATGTTCTGCGTCTCCAGCACTTCAGACTCCGTGACCAGGTTGACAGTCCGCTCCCTCTTCTTCAGCCGGCATTTGGTGGCGGCGATCTTGTTCCTCTCGCGTCTCCTCCGCCTCCTTTCCTCGTCCTCGGGGGTCAGCTGGAATGCATGATACAATCAACACGTCGGGGTATCCCCCTTCTCGTCCGGATGTGCGTGAATTTCAAAAAGTTACCCACTAAACAATTGCGCATTTCACTGATAGACAATTTCAGTTTACAATATGAATATCTGTAATGCCTCCGTGGTATAATGGTAAGCGTGTTTAGCTACCGTGCTGGAGGTCCCGGGTTCGATTCCCAGGGGGGGTTGAAAATAAATATTAGCGATTTTACACTTTAATATTTATTTCAAATATGTAATAACCTTGGACTGATCCCTGAAGCGCAGGAGTGATCACCTTGCCTTCATGTAAGTAACGATCAATATAACACTGCATCAATACGATGTAGTGCCCTATGCACCATTGTTAGGGTTAGAAGTAGAAGAATATGAATATGTGTTGGGTTGTGGTCCCGTGGTTAGGGTCGCGGACTCTTAAGTCAGAGTTTTTCAGTTCGAACCCACTCTACCACAATCCTATATCTAATAATGATCCACTTAGGCTCATAGAAAAAGTGTTCATGGTGATCTATTTTTTTTTAATCTAGTTTAAAAACAATTTTTAATGGACATAAAATTTCACCTACCCCTTCTGTTCGGTTGCCCATGTAGGCATCGTCGTACTCGTCATCGCTGATGAACTCTTCCTTCTTGAGCTTCTTGGGGCAAGGGAGTCCCTCCATCGAGTCGCTGCCCGACATCTTCCTCTTGGACTCTATGGAGAGCTTCAGGCCGGCTTTTATGAGTTGGGAACAAGTCTGCAAAAAAAAAAACATTTCGAAACTATAAAATTGGTTTATGTAATACATAAATATTCACAAAGGCATTATCAATTTTATTAAACATATAACATCGCCCCGTTCAGAAAAACTCATAAATGAACGATATCTGGAATACATCTCAGGTTTTCATCGCTCTTCCTCTGCTCCGTTTTCCAACTACATTCACCTCATAAATTCTTAATTGCATCACTTTTTAAAATTTATTTTATCAATAATGTATGCCTCAGCTTTGCATTTTTTTCTTATTTTACGATTCGAACATCTATCATCATGGTTTGTGTCGCAAATTCATCTGAGGGACCGCATTCAGTCATACATTCATCCTTCTTTTGCCAACTCCACGCTTCTTTTACTTGGAACCACGACTCCGTTGTGTACTGCCACTTAATCTTCGATTATAGGTTTATATTTGATATAACTGATTTCAGTGCACCATCCACTATATTATCAGCATTCACTCTTTCTTTGTCTGTATCATACGTGATATATGTAAATAATATATTATTTTTTGAGATCTCATCAAAGATGAAGAAGAATATGGAAGTCTGGGCATTTACGGGACTGACAACCGTCATAGGCTGGTTTAGGTGATCCTTTACACACGTGTAACATTCACCAATTCTACCCATTATTGACAACCACACTACTCAAATTCTTGGAAATTTCATATATATGAACCAATTCTGAAACATTGTTCTTGAATCACTAGAATTTCACTAGAGACATCTATTGGTGAGATGAAAAGAAGCTTTTTATTGAGCAGAAACTTTTTTATTAGTATTTGAGTATGTAAAGTGATCACTTAAACCAGCCTATGACGGTCGTCAGCCCCGTAAATACCCAGACTTCCATATTCTTCTTCATCTTTGATGATATGTCAAAAAATAATATTAAAAATAACTCCTCTATGATTGGAGATAATCCAGATTTGTGAAGTATTTCGATACACTCAAAATGTTGTATATAATATATCCAAACATTTTTCTGGTGACGAGTAAGAGATCAAAGTCAGAATAGAAATGCTTGACCTCCTTGTAATAGAAACTTCAACCACAGTCTGCGCATGAAAACCGTACAAGCTATATATTTTCATTGCTTCTCTATGACTTCGAAAGCTGTGATTTCTCCCAAGCTACCACAAAGAATACTGAAATATTCCAGGAATGCTCAAAATGCAATGCGTTGAGAGAATTCAAAACGAATATGTTTTTGTAATTTAAACCTCATAGGAAAAGGGAGACAAGTTATAGACACTACAATAAAAGAAAGCTTAAGTTCTTGAATTGGTGAATTTAGTGGAGTTGAAGGTCAATACAGTTTAGGAAGAAGACTATATCCCGGCTGAAAAATCATTTGAGTTATTCCACTGTAGTACTAAGCCGCTATTTAAATCGACTCCAGACAACCTTCAGCGAGGAGCGGCAAAGTAAAAAAAAGAAATATTACTCCTAAAATGTTACTTACTACAGGGTGCCACAAAATTAATCACTATCAGAAGATATTAAATTTTTTGCAAATGGCGTCGTTCTACGTCAATAATATTTGACATTTGTGAAGTAGACTGTAGTATACAAAATTAGGGTGGCGCAAAATCAATCAACCAGTATTTTTTAACTACATAAAGAAAAAAGATTTTGAGTGATGGAAATGTTCAATTGGATTTTACAATTTTTTCTTCTTCTTCCTGGCTACATCCCAGCTTATAGTCCTTGTAAACTGCTGGGATAAGCTCTCCTCGTCCTGAGGTTTTAGGTCCTTTTGTCCTGGACAACTTCACCTAGGCCATGACAAGGATTTTACGTCACCTAGGATTTTACAATTTTTTGTTAATTGGAAAAAATGATATCCGTCAAGTGGCTGCCGCCAGTGTTGATATACATTTGTGCTTGTTTTATCAATATGTTTGTATAATGCAGCTGTCTAGTTTACAAATGCCAAATATGATTGACGTACGACACCATTTGTAAAAATTATAACATCTTCCTATAGGGTGAGTAATTTTGCGCCACCTGTATAAGTTGAACGCCAATTTGGAAATGAATAAAAATACAAAGGAATGTATGTATTTTTAGTGTTTATAGGCTGCTGAGAATGGAGACCATGATTTTTAATTCTTTGTGATTTTTACGTGACGGATATATTTTAATTATTTGACTGAAATGATGTATTTTTTAAGTATGTCAATATTAAACTTTTTTCCGTTCTAGTTTCGTACTAAAGCACTCACAAAAATCATTTGAATGAAGCCCACACGTGGAACTGATTGACAGACATACATAGTTATTACCCTGGATGACCTATTTTTTGGTATCATTTCATATACGTACTTCAAAGAGATTAATTGAACCACGCATTTATATGACCCACGTGATGTTTTTTTTATCGCGTTCATACAGATCTTTTTACAATCCACTATTACAATTTTGCTGTCAATGATAGGTAGAATTGGTAAATGTTACATGTGTGTAAAGTGATCACTTAAACCAGCCTATGACGGTCGTAAACCCTGTAAATGCCCCGACTTTCATATTCTTCTGTATTGATGTTGAGATGTAAAAAAAATAATGTAGTTTTATATTTATATTAAGCTATTTTGAAATGTCTGAAAGCTGATTTTACCAATACTTAAATGTATTATTTTCAGTTACAAATTAGGTATAATTAAAATCAATGTTTGGATCAATGAAAACCCTGGAAATACGATTTTAAGTAATGTCACATCCCGTCTCGCCGAATTCTAAACTAACATTTTTTATTGTCAAAATTATTTTCGTTCACCATTTTACATATACCTAAAGCGATAAAACTTACATGGCATTTCGACTCGGAAAACAAACATCGCTTTGTTCCTTCCCATTCCAATAAATTAAAACATGCTTGACGGAAAACGGTAACAAGAGGGTACCATAATACCCTTTTTCGGTTGTATTTTTACGAGCTTAGCCGAAATATTGCTCAGTCGAAGACAGCTAAGCGTACTGTGTTAATTGGTCATTTTAGTTTAATTTATTGATCTGTGTACTAATTTACTGTACGGGCCTATTCTCCTAGTACTCCGTTAATTTTTTTAAATTTAGGGAGTCCGGAGTACAATTTTTGTAGTTATAAAATTGAATAACTGAATATTAGCGTTAATTTATTAATTCTTAAGCCTTATAGCCTGTTTTTAAAAGGGCCTCCTACGAAGTCGATTCTTAATTGTCAGTCCATCTCTTTAGTGGTCTGCCTGGGAGGCATCTACCTTGAGGTTGGCCATATAGTGCAGTATGAGGGAGTCTGGATGGTCCCATTCTCCTCACATGCGAATTCCATTGTCTACTTCGTTGCCTTCCCCATCTAACGACATCTTCAATCTCGCATATTTCTCTAATATACTAATGTTCCTCCCTTATGGCAATTATTGTTAGTATGTAAGGAATTTTGTAAATATTTTCAGTCAGTGTTTGATGATGTCTTAATATGACGAAACGCGTCACATATTATCATATATATGTAAATAAAGTAGAATTCAATCCAAATAACCTTGTTTAATTTAGGATATTTTACCCAACAATTTCAAATGTAATTCTACCAATGTACCATAGTTACAATAAACATTTTATACATTAACTGATATGGTAAGAGAATAGCACCGGTAGGTTTTTTTAAAAAGCGATTAAGCAGTTATTACCTTCTGTATACTTTGTGTCGATCCATTGGCGGGAGATCCGAGGGGAGAGCCGCTAGAATTCGAATTGGACTCATTTCCGCTTCCGCCCTGCAAAATTCAAATCATGTTTATTGTTACCATATTATTTATTTTGTTAATGCTATATATACCCTCTCTATGTCGATGCCTTTATTTGAGTTCACGATGAAAAAAAACCTTTACTTGAACTATGTATACTTTTAGTCAGAAGCTGGCTTTATACGAGACACAATATTCATACTTTCAATATTTAAAATGATGTTAATAGTCCAAATTGGATATACATATAACTATATTTTAAAGGAAACAAACGTAATACATATAAATATATGAACATGTTTATTGAATAATCATTACAGAGATTATGAAATTGAAATGGTTGTGGTCACGTGGTTAGTGTCGCAGACTCTTGAGTCGGAGTTTTCTCGGTTCGAACCCACTCTACCACAATTTGATAGTTTTTTTTTTTTAATATTGAGCCGCACAGAGGCACAGAAATAGTATAATTAGTAAAATATTATAATAGTAAAATAGTGAAATTGAAGTATTTTTGTAAATAATAAAAACATAAATATTTCTCTTTGTATAAACAAACAAAAAATAAATATCGTAAGTTTTATACAAATCAAAGTGCCTTGGAGAAAAAAAGGAAGTCGAAAATATAAAATTTAGTCTGAAGATTTTTATTTAAACATATCGTAACTATGTAAAAATGTTTGCGACAGGAATATCTTACTTTGTAAAGGGTTAAAAGACAACAACTGGACACCACTAAAAGCGGATATAATTAATCATAATATGCAAATTTTAGAATGCTTATATTTGACCTAATGTAAATTTATAAGTATTATTTTTTGTTTTCGTATATCGGTAACAGTTAAAACGGATATAAAACCTTATTTTATTTATTTGTTACAAAATCCTTTATATAATTAAAATATAACTTTGTTTTAAAATTACTCTAAATATATAAAATGTGGTCTGTGTTTTAATATTTATAGTGATTGTAAAATAAAATTATATTTTAGTTTTAAAATGGAAAATCACAATGTTATTTCTTCAAATATAAATGAAAAAAGCCTTTATCTTATTTTTCTAGTAAACAAAATAAACATCAAAGTAAACGTTTGATGGTATAATTTCATTCCTAAAGAAGATTTTTTTATTTAATTAATATGGTAACAAGAGTTTTTTATATATATTTTATTAATTTTTTACACATTTCTACTTCCCAATATTGAAATTAATGACGCTGTTCTCTCCAATAAAGAGACTAAGCTCTTGTGCTTGGAGAGGGACTTACACTTATTATTTATTGTTTATGTTTGTGGGTGATATAAGCTATTTAAATTTTTTGTTTTTGTGTATTTTATAATCTATTTTTAGCTTTTTAATGTATTTGTTATACAATACAATTTTTGTACATCTGTAGAAAGGTTATTTGGTTCGCAAATATTTAAAGTTCTGTTGGAATTGTTTGGTATTGCATATTGGTATTGTAAAGTTATTTTGGTATCTCGAAGAATTTTTCTTTAGATTCAAGTATTTATCACCCTTAAATAGTTGAAGAATTGCTGTTTTTTTAAATGGTGTCAACTTTTGGGACTTGGAATGTTTAAAATAATCATTTTGTTGAAAAGATTTTTTTTTCATTTTAAAATGACTTAAGTGATTGTTCTCTGAACTGTTTTGATCTGGTTCAATTACTTTTTGCTTTTTTATCATTTGAAATTACATTAATAATTCCATATTTGTATATTTAGAATAAACCATTTCCGAACTATTTACATATAAAAATTAGATTTTTTCTCGTACGTACTGAACTACAGTGGAACCTCTCATAACGAGTAATTCGCATAATGAGCAAGAAAAAATTCTGTAAAAGATGCTCCCTTAACGACTGACATTTCGCATAACGAGTTACAGAGAAAGGGCAAGTCCCTTTTTCATGACATTCACTTATGAGCCGGGACTTCCGCGCCAGTCAAAACAAAAAATGTTTTGCTTAACGAGTAAGATTCTGTAACAAATTATACTCGTTATGAGTGGTTCAACTGTATTTTTATATCGCTCACTCCTTTCAAGAACGTCATAAATCAAAAATCGTCAATTTTCAGTTGTGCATGTTTACAGAATGCCGATATTGTTAAAAAAAAAATTTCAGAAGAGAGATGTTGTTTAATTTTTTTTTAATATTTTGCAAATGGAGAAAAAACCTTCAGGTTTTACCTAAAAAGATCTGTTGCAAAGTAAAAAGTTCAATAAAGTGGCTTGATATTTATTTTTAATACATTGTATTATATTTTTAAGCTTGAAAAACGATCTCCTGAAAAATCAAGTTTTTTTTATTTATAAGGTTCTTGAAAGGAGTGAGATATACGAGAGGGTTAAGTACATATTTTAAAGTTATAGCACTCACCCTCAATCCGCCAGTCGCGCACTTTTCGCTCGCGTTATAGTTGTAGTCGTCCAGTGGGTTCGTCATGGCGATCAGGGAGTTGAGGATCTCGGGCGTTCTGGGCGTGGTGCAGGCCGACTCCACGGCCAGCAGGTTGGCGACCGTGGAGTTGGCGGCGCTCACGTTCACGTTCACGTTCAAATTGTACATTTTCGGCAGCTTCCCGCTCAAACTGGTCGTGGTCGCGCAGTTGGTATCGCTGGACAGCACGATCGCAGGGGCGGACGACGCCATCGTCGAGGCGACGGTAGAAGTGGAATTCATTTTAAAATTATAATATCGAATAAAAAAATAATACGCAATATATCAATATCTCTCTCACTTTATGTCTTTCTTCAATGGAATTGTTTTTATTTTATAAAAATAAAAAAAATTAAATAAAAAATTCTTCAACAATATGTTTTACACTTTGATCAATCGATTTATAGATTGAATTTCAACTAATCCTAGATTAAAGTTTAATTTATAATAAACTTTTTTATTGTTTTTTTGCGAACACCCAAGATGGCGACTTCTGTAGTACGTTTTGGCGGTATTTTAAATACCAAATTCAATTCGGTATTGTAAGCGTGAAAAAAATGACGCGCGTTCAGAATTCAAATGAGTGCTTGTTCAATTCTGCGCCTTCTTTTTTATTGTACTTTTATGGCGGACGTTGTTATAGAACAGTAGACGCTTTGTTGGGAAACTAATGCGTATATGGACTTTTGTCAAACAGCCGGTCTATATTTTATGTAAATAAGTACTCGAGCGTTGATTTTAACACCGTCTATTTTCCCCGACGCTGTTGGCTTGGAGTGAAATAACTATAGATGGCACTGGTGGACGATCTTGGCGACGTTTCTCTGGTAGAGCGGTAGAGACCTGAAATAATAAAAATAAAACAATCAGAAACCATTTTAAAACTCAAAACTTTAACATATCAAAAGCATTAATTTGTTTATTGATTTGGCGTTTAATTTGTAGAACTCCATTTCAATTTATATTTGAAATATTGAAATCAAACACTGATTATTAGAGTCTACTAAATTATTTTTTATTATTAAAAAACAAATGAAAATAACATTTTGAGTGTGTCCAAATACTTGTGTGGTTGTCAATAATGGGTAGAATTGGTGAATGTTTTTTTTTGTTTTTGAGTCTAGGGATCTTGCATCCCTTGTATCGCTGCGACCATATTAGGTCTATTGTGACTTTCCTTGTGACTTGGTAAATGTTACACATATGTAAAGTGATCATTTAAACCAGCCTATGACGGTCGTCAGCTCCGTAAATGCCCGGACTTCCATATTCTTCTTCGTCTTTGAGTAGATATAAAAAAATAATACATAAAAAATAAATTTTGTGACAGTTGTTACGTCTTGTTGTGGCATTATCAAACTACAATAATAATAATAAAACCCTTATCTGCACCCCAATGGTGCATAGGGCACTGCTTCATGTAAACGCAGTGTTATCTTGATCGTTTACACATGAAGGAAAGGTGATCAGCCCTCCGCTTCAGGTACCAGTCCAGGGTAATATTGAATAAATATTACAGTGAAAAAATCACTTGTATTTATTTGACCCCCCCCTGGGAATCGAACCCGGGACCTCCAGAATGGTAGCCGAGCGTGCTACCATTACACTACGGAGGCGGACAAATTATTAAACTGCTGTCATAAATTTTACTTAAATGAGTAAAAAAATACTTTATTATTTGGCAGATTATAATAATATTTTATTCGTTCTATAGATTTATCAATGTATATATAATTTACTGAAATTTACATTTAAAAATATAAAAAGTCAATAATGTATTTCAAGTCGATAGTATTATTTTTAAGAAAACGTATTGAAAAAGCATATCTACAAATATGCACACCTTATAAATTCAAGTTAAAAGACGCGCTGATCTTTTTCTGCTTACGTTAGAATTCCAAACCGTCTCGAAAATGTAAACAGTCTCGAATATTAAACCCTTTTTGTTGTGAAAACATTCGTCGCTTTTAAAAACCGAAAAGCACATGTCTATAAAAATGATAAACTTTCCGCACGGCCGCACGCTGAGAACATAAACATCGCCACGGTACCACTTTTTCATACAAACGTGTGTTTATAATTTCGCAAACTGTCAAATTTGTTTAAAATTTTATATCGTCTTATTTTAACCCTAGATTACGGGACGTTCGTAAAATTTACGACGTACATACAATCTGTGGGTACCACTGGGGGAATACATGTAAAGAATGTAGTGACAACTAGCATGTTTGGTATTTTAGGTTTTTACCAATATTTAATGTTCATATTTTATACAAAGTTCTCAAAAAAGATGTTGCACTTATTTTTAAATATTTTTAGCAAACGTTTTTCGTAAAAAGTAAGTTATTGTAGTAAAAAACGTAAAAATTTTGTGCTTTTTGAACAAAAAATAATAATCCGACATTGTTTTAATTATATTATCTTGCCAGCTTTACACATTTTTTTAAATAGTAAACATAACTTTTGTGCTACCTTTAATTGAATTCGTGCTTTTCTATAAGTCGATTCAAAATCATGTTACATTATGGTCGATAAGACCTTGAATTTAGAATTCACAATACCGATCATAATGAGAGGTTATGGTTTCCATATATTGTAATAAATACAATTCAACTCTAAATATTATAATGAAAATAGTATGATCATTATTTTTTTTTTGGTTTTGTAACCGATGTTCTTGTTCAAACCCTTATCCGCACCCCAATTGTGCATAGGGCACTGCATCATATAAACGCAGTGTTATCTTGATCGTTAACACATGAAGGAAAGGTGATCAGCCCTAAACCGATAATAGATGGAAAAAATAACATTTATTTTTTTCAATACAAAACATTTACTCAAAGAATTTAAAAGATGGCAGCGTGGTACCTGACATAGAATGATAGTACAAGAAAATATTTATAAGTATTTCGTTTTGATAATAATTAATGGTGAAACTGCATTTATGATTTAGTCCATATGACTGGTTTATTTTTCTATTTCGTTTCTCAACACTAAGGCAGGTCACGACTCTTCTTTTTTTCTTTTATTATCGGCTTAAAATTATATTTTTCTAGAATCATTAATTACGTTGATCTCTCAACACGTCCATAAGGATGATTAATAATGTTTTCTAGAAAGTAAAACAATTTTATGCGACAAATTACTCTAAATAACGTTTATACCAACATCAAGTTGTTTGTGTTCTAGCAAAAAGTGTTACATCGTAGATTTTACGACATAAAATAACAGTTAACATAAAAAAATAAAATAAGGTAAAAAATATATTTAAAAAAAGAGTATTTGTGTTTTTATTATTTACGAAAATAATTCAATTTCACACTTTTTCTGAGAGCCTAAGCACCTCATTATTAGAAATGGCATCAAATTGTGGTAGAGTGGGTTGGAACCGAGAAACTCTGACTCAAGAGTCCGTGACACTAACCACGGGACCACAGCCCGACACTACTACAAATAATTTTCTAAAATAGTGTTATTTACACGAAATTGCTAGGAAAGTGTAAAAAACACACACACACATTAAGAATAGTTAGCGTATTTTAAATGCCGAGAATCAATTAATCAATATTTTTTTATACATTTTAACGTAAAATCCAGACTTTCGAAACATCTCATTATTCTTTAAAAAAATATTCCGTTAAAATTATAACGACTGTCAATGAAATCAGTAAAAAAATACTACTCATAGATTTTTAATATCGTGTCAATAGTCATGATTATTAAAAAATAAAACTTTTTTCATTTTTTTTTCAAAAGTGTTAGTAATGTATGTTATATTTCTCACTCACTGAGATTTTTGTCTACCGGTTTCGAGACATACCCGTCTCTTCTTCAGGACAATCACTACAACAGGATGCAAACAATAATACACTTCACTACTATACCACTATTCACACACTTACAACTACACAAAATGTTAATCACATACGATTTTGGACGACCCGAGAACCAAAATGCACTAAAGGCCGAGGTCTGACATGCTGTTGTAGTGATTGTCCTGACGAAGAGACGGATACGTCTCGAGACCGGTAGACAAAAATCTCAATAAGTATTTATTTACTAACATTTTTGTAAAAAGAAGAGTAAATGCTTCAAATATTAAAAATACATATTATTTTTAAAAAAAAAATTATAAAATTTAAAAAAAACACTTAACAAGCTCATATTTTGAATGGTAAATGTTTTTTAATGACGAGAATTGACCGATCAGTATTTTTGTATATCTTTACGTAAAATCGATACTTTCGAAACGTGTCAAGATTTTTTTTAAATCGTGTCTTAATATAATAAGACTATCCCACTATATGTATTGAGTCATACATCAAAAATCGATAATTAAATGATTTTTTATAACATTTATAAGCGTTTTCTGACTTAACGTTTTTGTAACGACAGTATTATTAAGAGGATTTCTAGTCTAGATTAATGTAAATATGTACACACAGCTTAGTCCGCTGTCTTTAGCAGCTACAAAGTGTTTTTATAGCGCTGTAGACACACTTGAACCGCTGAGTGAAATCTTCACTTAGGAAATTGAACATTAAGATGCAAATCTTTCGAGTAACACTTCCAGTAATGTCATCTTGTACCTACTATTTGAATAAAGGACCATTTGTTTCAATCCTACCCACAATTATATACTTTAAAAATGTGTAGAGAATTTCCTTAGACGGATTTTTTAACACTAAAATATATCGCTCACTCCTTTCAACAACGTCATATTTCAAAAATCGTTAATTTTCAGTTGTGCATGTTTTCAGAATGCCCAGAATGTACTATATCCCAGCAAAAGTGGCATATTTTTAACTTAATATTTATATGCTACAGGGCAGAAAGTGTTGTTTTTGCATTTTGAAGAAAATTTATTTTTTTATTAATAAGTTAATAATATAAGTTAAATATTTTTCAAATGGAGAAAAAAAAACTTCAGGTTTTACCTAAAAAGATATTTTGCACAGTAAAAAGTTCAATAAGTGTCTTTAAATTTATTTTTAATACATTTTATTAATTTCTTCAACTTTAAAAACGATTTTGCACAGTAAAAAGTTCAATAAGTGTCTTTAAATTTATTTTTAATACATTTTATTAATTTCTTCAACTTTAAAAACGATCTCCTGAAAATCCCCTAGGCTAGTACCATGTAAATTTAATTAATAAACATCAACCTATGACATACAATATTTTTAAATACATACACACAATGTTTTTTAAGAGTCCGATGTTTTGACTTTGTGAGGAATGAAGAGATAAGGCGTAGGACAAAGCAAATCTTGATCACAGCTGTTGTCAAGAAAAGGCGATTCAGTTGGCTGGGCCATGTACTCCGCATGCCTCCCGAGAGCCGCCATTAAGCTTGCCTCTTTTACAAGACACCAGTTTCGCGCGACCACTGTTGAAAGGTCTCGTCTGAACTTCGGGACGCGGACCTGACTTGGGAAGATGCAAGAGAGCTGGCAGCCGACAGAAAAGCCTGGATACAGTTTGTGGACTTCATATGATCCACATAGGGAGCGGATATAGTTGCAGTAAAAGTAAGTATACATAATGTACATACATATAGTATGAATACACCTACCAGGAGCACATCAACGACCAGGAGTAGTGAGGGTTTGAGTTATGGTAGTTTAAAATTAGCGGCATTGTTGTCAATTTTTCGCGTTCCAGATATCGCAACCGTCGAACGTCGAGCTTGCATATCGCCAAGTAGTCCCCGATACAAGTTTCCATATTTTTACTCCTGACGATAAACGTTTATACCCCATAAAGTGGCACCGAACGACGCTCGCAGTGGGCAGGATGCGCGCGCAATAAAACTTTACGAGCGCAATTTTTCAAGATGGCGGGTGAAATTGGCGGGAAGCGGGCGTCCTACCATCCTACGCCGAGCCGAGAGCTCGCGTCGGCGACATTTTGAAAGTTTACGAGCTACTTTCTTGCTCCACTGATATGGATGCGAGTTGAAAAGGAGTGCATCGCGGAAGATTTACGAGTACTATCCGTTTTGTGAGGCATATGGAGCACCTACCGTCGATTTTATTAACATTGTTGGGAAATTCAGCCAGGGCCGTCCCCAACCAATACGCAAATAAGTATATGATATCAGTATGGAAATATAATGTTATGTTTTTTTTTTAAATGTATGATTAACCTAACGTCATTTGAAGGTAGGTTAGGTTATGTTAGGTTAGGCTATGTTAGGTTAGGCTATGTTAGGTTAGGTTATGTTAAGTTAGGTTACGTTTATCAACATTGTTGGGAAGTTCAGCCAGTGTCGTCCCCAACCAATACACGAATAAGTATATCATACCATCATGGTCAGCACGCTCGGCTAACGTTCTGGAGGTCCCGGGTTCGATTCCCAGGGGGGGGTAGAATAAATATAAGTGTTTTTTTACCGTACTATTTATTCAATATTACCCTGGACTGGTACCTTAAGCGGAAGGCTGATCACCTTTCCTTCATGTTTAAACGATCAAGATAACACTGCGTTTGTATTACGCAGTGCCCTATGCACCATTGGGGAGCGGATAGGGGTTTTATTTTATTATTATTATTATACCATTATGGAAGGATAATGTTGTATTTTATAAAAAAAATAATTAAAATTAAAAAAATAACCTACTACATTATCAATAACTACATTATCAATGTTTTGTGATCTTTTTGTTGTTTTTCACAGCATAATGAATGGGCCCGATATATAATACATTTTTTTGCACATTATGATAAAAATACTTTTCATCGAGTTTTATGAATTAACCCTTTAGAACAAAACAAAAGTAGCCACTCGAGATCCCTGCACAAACGTGAAAGAGGCGAATATTGTTTTAAGACAAATGGAGTGGCGTTCAATTCTCTGTCAAGCCCTGCGGGGAAGCGGCGTGTTGGTTACTTAGGCAGTTATTTTTTTAATCCTAAGGAAGGAGCTTTCTTTAGTTGAGTTATATCATATAATATTTAGATTTTTTTCGATAATTCCATATATTATTTGGTCTCGTAAGTTTTATCGTTTTCCTTGTATTTAAGATACTTCTTTCAAACGTATTCTTACTACTCTTCATATTACATGTATATATTATTATGTAACCTCCTTAAGTCTGCGTAACGAGGTAGGTAAATATTTACATATGCTTAAATCTCTTCAACGTTGAGAGCAGATAGCGATCTGAATACAGAGAACATCTGTTATAATAATTACATTCAGAGGATGCGCCGTAATGATGTAAGATTTAGTAATACCACAATTATTATTCACTCATTCAATGACAACAACAGCAAATCTGCGATCTTTTTGTATAAATCCAGCCATTTTATTGTTCTTGCGATATTATTAACCTTTTTAAATATAAATCCCAGATGCATTCAAAGGATCTATTATGTATTGTAACTGCAGACAGTTGGTAGAATTCCATATTGAATTGTTGGGTAATATATCCAAAATAAAACAAGGCTTGTTGGATTGAATTCTACATTTCGCTCACTCCTTTCAAGAACGTCATAAATAAAAAACCTGATTTTTCAGGAAAATGTTTTTAAAGTTTAAAAATATAATACAATGTATTAAAAATAAATATCAAGCCGTTTATTGAATTTTTTACTGTTTAATAGATCTTTTAAGGTAAAACCTGAAGGTTTTTTCTCCATTTGAAAAACCTTTTTTAATATAAATCCCAGATGCATTCAAAAGATCTATTATGTATTGTAACTGCTGACAGTTGGTAGAATTCCATATTGAATTGTTGGGTAATATATCCAAAATAAAACAAGGCTAAAACAATCCAACAGGATTGAATTCAATATTTATTTATGTAGAATTCAATCACCAATTATCAATTAGCATATAACGATAAAACGTATTAACATATACATAAATAAATCGCTCACTCCTTTCAAGAACGTCATAAATCAAAAAACGTCAATTTTTATATGTGCATGTTTTCGGAATGCCCAGAAAATGTACTATATCCCATCAAAAGAGGCATATTTTGAACTTAATATTTACCCGCTACTGGGCAGAAAGTGTTGTTTTTGCATTTTGAATAAAAGGTATTGTTTAATTATTTAATTAAATATACTAAATATTTTTCAAACGGAGAAAAAAACTTCAGGTTTTACCTTAAAAGATATGTTACACAGTAAAAAGTTCAATAAATGGCTTGATATTTATTTTTAATACATTGTTTTATATTTTTAAACTTTAAAAACATTCTCCTAAAAAATCAGGTTTTTTGATTTATGACGTTCTTGAAAGGAGTGAGCGAAATGTAGAATTCAATCCAACAAACTTTGTTTTATTTTGGATATATTACCCAACAAGATCTTTTATGGTTTGTTGGTAAACATAATTTAAATTCGATTATTATAATATTCAATACAGTACAGTGTCCTAATTTTTCTTCACAATTACAGTATTTGTCCCACTAAGGAGTTGTTTGTATAAAGATTTTTATTTAAGACCCAGTATTCGTTAAGTAGAAACTTATTTTTCTCTAAATCCAGGTAACATTTTACAACATCGTTTTTGCATTGAAAACATTAGTTTTTATTCGAAATAAATATATGATTTAGAAAAAAAACAGCTGTTGAAAAGTTAAGAGTTAAAAATGATAATAAAAAATCTAAAATACATGCTTCGAAAAAATCGGGCGTGAATAGACATGTGACCTATCCGGCGATCTTCGGTGTAATGAATTTTATGTTAGCGAATATCCCTTTAAATATAAAAATAAATCACTTGTATAACACCGCTTTGGAGTTTGTTTATATAAACACGACTTGTTTCGAGGAACTACAGATGTTCTCATCAACTGGTGATAATATTGTATTGTCACCTTTTAATGAGAACATCTGTAGTTCTCGAAACCAGTCATGTTTACATTAATATAGACAGCTACCGTGGCGTAGTTAAATAGGTGCTCGACTGCGAACCTGGCGTCTCGGGTTCGATTCCCGCCAATTGCAAAATGAATTCAAGAAAGATTTATTTTCGATTGGTCAGGGTGTTTGTGGTATATTTTTCACATTTACCTTCCCCATCCTAATTACCCTACCAACAAGCCCCTAAAAGTAGAGGCGTTGCGGTTTATTCCTTTAAAAAAAAATTAACAATAAAATTAATAAACTGAAAAGTGTTATATTTTTATATTTTTATATTTAAATCATCGTGGTTTTCCACAAAGTTCCAAACCATTTTAGGATAATGCCGTATAGTGTATTTCATTTTTCCAAAGTTTCGACCAAACTTTCCTTCACAGCCTAACGATATAAAGGATTTCTTCAGCCTGAATTCAGTCGGAATTATCCCAATAACATAAATTAAAAAGTAATACAACTTGGGTAAATATTATTCACCAAACTTAACAAATTATACAGAGAGAATATTAACCTCCTAGCGTTCATATACCAACCATCATGTTTGAAAATTTAATGACACCATTTTCCTCCAATACTGAGTAATTAGCATATTGTACACATTTTTTGAATAGATCTATACAGGTGTTACAACACAATAATAACTGGTTATTTTTTGTTTATATTTTTAATTAAAGCACTCAATTATATTCTTGAGCAATTTTCGTTCGTCTATTCAAACATGCATTAAAATGCGATTCTTAGAATTTTGTCTCGGTACTTTAAATAAATCAAATATGACATTTCAAAATGTGGTTTAAATTTATGAATTGGCATTTAAAAAGTCAAAACTTTAAAAGGAACTGTAAAATCATTCATACGATTTAATCCAAGAAATATCTATGTACCTACACTCACTTGTATTACAACCCAAAAAGGCAGAATCAAGTCTGAAAATGTAAACATTAAGGTCCAACACACGTTAAATTGTAGCTTAATTTGCTTTGAACCCAGGTAACATTTGACGCAATCTATTTTTTTCTCAAAAAAAAATAATTTCTATGAGTTATTGAAAGATAAGGAGTTTAGTAAAAAAAAAAAAAATTTAAAAAATCAACACATATTCATGAAAAACAAACAAAAATTCAATATTATAAAAAACTATATTTTTTTAAATGTACATATTTTTTTTCAATATATAATATTATATATTAGATTGTTCGTTTTTTAAGAATACATGTGTGTTGAAAATATAAAAAACAAAATCTATATTTTAAAAACCGGGGTTGAAGAGACGATCGGCTCTCAGCGCAGACGGATGATTAATGAATTTTATTATTTCGGGCAAGACCTAAATATGATTTTTTTTGAGATCCTATTTATTCATATTAAAAATATTAATATATTTTTTATTAATCTATTAACACACATATCTTTAAGATAATTAATTATTTTGTTTAAATAAAGTCATGAATTTATTATTATAGCAACTTCTATCTTTATGGAACATCTTTGTTATATTTTCATGGTCGTATCTGAAATGATATCTGAGATTTTTTATGTTTCATTAATGTCGTAAAACTGGATTTAAAAACTGGTATTTATTTGCAAAAATAATCATATAACAATAAACTCTGAACTTGTACGTATTTACAAAAACACATTTGTAAATTATCACACGACAAATATTTAAATTAATCGAGATGTTTCTTAATTTTAAAAGTTGTTTTATTATCCACCATATTTTAGTGTGTAATACGAGTGTCATTATCATTATATTGCTTAATTAAACGTACACAATATTCAATAAAGTAATTTTAGTGAAAATGGAATTAAAACAAATATTATTTTAATATAATTGTATGGTATTCTATGGTTTAAGAAAAGTAAATAACTTTGAAATACAGCGTTTAAAATTAGTAAATTACTGTTAATATTATTTGTATTTTGTATGGCATTACAAAAAAAGTGTTTGTGCTAGTTATGAAAAATTATGTATCGTATCGTATTTTTAAGTATTTCTGTATTTGACTATTGAAGAAGGTGCCTTTGCTGTTATGGATCCGATTGCATGGTGATATGATCTTTCAGCAGTAATAACATGCTGTGAGAGTGAGATGAGTTTTAAAAAAGAATTGAATGACTGATTCGCATTTCCTTGTTTCATGAACAGAACCTCAAAGTAGTATTGCACAAAAAAGGCGTTGAATAAATTATCGACACTATATATAATATATATATATATAATTCTACACTATAAAAAAATATGTTTTATGTAAAATTTTAATAACTTTAATGGTTTATATATTTCAAATAGAGTCGTTTTCCCGAAATACTAATTTAAGGGTAAAAAGTATTACGATAAAAATGAACCCACAGTTACTGCACAAGGTTATTTTTAAAGAGAATAAAAATATATATATTTTACAGATCGATTCATATTTTTAGACCAAAAATTTTTATTTACAAAATATTGACTTTTATGCTATGAGAAATGGAATTAATTTTCTTTGTACGTTTAGACACTCAGTAGTAAATATGTGAGTATAATTGCAACATATGTAGGTGCATAGCAGCCTAGTAAATAAAAAGGAAAATAATTATAAATAATGAAAAAAAATTCAAATCAATTTATTTATTTTTTGTACTACACAGAGGCAAATTTTTTTTTTTATGTATTTATAGGGAGATCTGTGCACAAAAACGCATTTTATTATATATTTTTTCTAATATATTTTCAGTTATTTGCAAAGTTTGCATCTAGCTCAATAAGAATATGAATTATATAAAACTTTTTGTAAAAAATATTTTTATTTTTATGTTCCTTAGCACATTAATAAATAATTAATTAAATATTTTCGCTTTAATGTTACTTTTATCAGCACATTAATGCTTTATTGCAAAACAGATAGCCAGGTAAAAACACTCTAAGCAGAATATTTAGTTAATCTAAAGTCTGTTAAGAGAATCCTCCAGGGTTTGGTATTTTTGCGGTCCCAACACTGTGACAATAAAAAAGGCCTTCAATAGATTAGAAAAAAAACCACCCAAGGCTTTTAAACCTTCTAGGAAAACCTCACTCAATCTATTTAAAAAAGTTTAAATTAAAAAAGGTTTTAATAAAATGGAATGCCCCAATAAAGACTCTTCTTTATTTTCAAATATTACTACTCTCATCACGCCGAGAAATCTTCGAGGGTAGGCAGTGATGATAGAACGCCATACTCGTCTGTCCTGACATACACTCATTACTTGTTTTACATCTATATATCTTGTCATACATGCCCGACGGTTACGTTGACCTTTGACACGATCAGATTCAAGGTTCTGATTGATATAGTCGTACCAAATCTCATTTGGCCGTCCTCGTTCTGTCCTTCCGATCACATTTGCCAAATACACTTTAGTCATTCGCTCCATTTGTCCAAACCATATTTAAAACTTTTTCCTAATCGTTTAAGTTATCCCTAGTTTAGAATCACATTCCTTAAAATCTATATTTATTAATTTAAGGTTGATTTTTTACATACTATGATATACCAGATATTTTCCGCCTCCGTAGTGTAATGGTCAGCACGCTCGGCTACCGTTCTGGAGGTCCCGGGTTCGATTCCCAGGGGGGGTCAAATAAATATAAGTGATATTTTCACTTTTATGTTTATTCAATATTACCCTGGACTGGTACCTGAAGCGGAGGGCTGATCACCTTTCCTTCACGTGTAAAACGATCAAGACAACACTGCGTTTATATGACGCAGTGCCCTATGCACCATTGGGGTGCGGGTAAGGGTTTTGTTTAAAATGATATACCAAGTACAATTTTAATTAAAAATGGGTAGATATTACCACAAAATGGCTGCCGAATCAACTAATTAATAAATGTTCATTTTAAATTATTTCAAAAGATTAAGTTGTTTGAGAAAATATGCAAACGTTTCATCATAATCAAACAATAAAAATTTACCCGAAGAGTATTATAAAAATTAGATTTGCTTAAAAAATGCGATTTGATAAGAGGTTTTATGAATATTTAGGAAAATCCAACCACAAATCTGATAACACGTTTTATGTACGCTTGATTCATTATGTACACTTAAAATGTGAATAAAATCTGACTCTAAGAAACAATTGTTAAGGCCATACCTACTCCCAATATTAAATAAAATTCAGTTATTTTCCGGCAATGCATATGGCCGCCGTTAGGTCTCGCCCATTTTTTTTTTGGAATACATATTGGATTTTTTTTTGTTTTTTAGAATATGTATAAAAAAAATATTTTTATAATTTTTTTTTAACTCCTTACCTTTCAATTACTCTTTTCTTTTCAATACCATATAATTATTTCAAACAAAAACTTAATTTTTCAATGCAAAAACGTGTTTAAAGAAAAAAATCAATAACGAATTTCATCAATAATGTTACCTGATTTAGACTGATTTACACAACTTAACGAATACTGGGCCTTAAGTAATGAAACGATAAACCTTTTTCCAAAATAGAGGAATATTGAAATTTAAAATTTAAAAATCTAATCACAATAACCAATTTTTTTATATATCATTAAACTCTATTGCGTTGTATTGTATCTTTATAAATAAAAATGTAAAATTTCCTTTGATCAAATTCTTAAATCTCCTAAGTTATTCACTGATTGCTTTGAATATTGGACTCAATGATGCATTCAAATCACTCGTGTGTTTTATATACCTGTGTCAAGTAAAAACATTTTTCCAAATATTTTTAACCGCAATGGCAGCGTCATCTGTTGAACATAATTACAACGCTAACATAGCTCATGACAAAAATTATGTACCCACAAGCATTGTGAAGTTAGCATCTCTGTTCTTTCTTTTTCATTTGACCAGACTGAGCCACAGCGACGCGTGCATAGGTACAGCTAGTATTAAATAAATTAAAAATTTATCAATTATTGTGAATGTCAGAATTATTTCGATTTTTTTTACTGAAAATTCTTAAGTGTGAAATTTGATCCTTAAATTTTTGTGAAGCCAAATCGTTTATATAATAAACAAAAATAAATGCACATTTAAACATTTAAAAATTGTGACTTTAGCATTGAAAAGCATTTATTTTTCAAATTTACATAACGATTCAGACTACCCGACAAAAAATCTAATAATTTACTCGAGAAAACATCAATGTGTCTTTTAACAATGGAGTCGAAAATTCAACCGAGGCAATCTGTTATCATGGGTTGAAAAATTCTAAAGGCGAACACAAAAATAAAGCACTTGGAGTTCCAAGGTGAATCGTGTGGGAATCAGAAACACAAACGCCATTAAAGCACTTCCTAAATTAATGACATTGACCTCGTGTGTTTGAAAACACCAAAACGAAACACACAGTATTATTTCACCTGACAACAAACGTTAATTACGCGAACACGCCTGAAGTACGAGGCTAGAGTAAACTAAACTTATTGTTCGGTTCGTTTACAAAAATACATATGAACATACATGTCTTTTTCGTGATGTGGAGTAAGTTTTTTTTTTGTTTTTATTAAAAGCATTGTTAACTTTGTGATATGGTAATATAACACTCTTATTATCATTCATCGTTGACTTTGTGTAATACCACTTTAAAATACACTACTTCGTGACTACTACTACTACCGGCTTCCTTCATATAATATTCTCCACACCTAAACATTTATGTTTATATTTATGGTTATATAATTAAATTAAAGGGATGTAATAAAAATATGTCTACTGTTTATTTATTGGGGTGGTGATTGATTAATTACCACAATAAAGAATATATATATAAAGCAGTCACATTTTGGTAATATGTATTCATTTTTACTATGAGTTTTACTTTGTAAATACGGTGTTTGAAAGTGATGCGGAATGTCACAATAGATTTTAAGAAATAGTCAAAATAAATATTTAGAAAATATAAAAAAATATTTACTTCTGGTTGGACATATCGCTCACTCCTTTAAAGAATGTCATAAATCTATTCTAAAAAATATCTATCTATATCTAAAAAAATTGACGATTTTCAGCTGTGTACGTTTTTGGAATGCCCAGAAAATGTACTATATCCGAGTAAAAGTGGCATATTTTTAACTTAATATTTACCCGCTACAGGGCAGAAAGTATTGTTTTTGCATTTTGATGAAAAGGTATTGTTTAATTATTTTTTTTTAATATACTAAATATTTTTCTAATGGAGAAAAAACCTTCAGGTTTTACCCAAAACGATCTGTTGCACAGTAAAAAGTTCATAAGTGGCCTGATATTTATTTTTAATACATTTTATTATTTTTTTAAACTTTTAAAAAATTCCTGAAAAATCAAGTTTTTTTTATTTATGACGTTCTTGAAAAGCGTGAGCGATATACTTTTTCAAATATAATTATTTTTCAAAAATATAATTTACAAAATTTTAATGCTAGAAGTAGTGTTTTTCTTTCTAGTCAAAAAATAATAATACTTCAAGACATTTCGAATCCCAGCATCAGTATTAAGTACCTAAGTAATAACTGTCATCTTCGTTATGAAGTGTAGTTATATTAAGTCATTAAGTATTGCAAATAAACACACATGTTTCAACACAGCCGAAAAAGCTATAAAACTGACTTTGTCAGTCATTATGCACATTAACTACGAGCTCAGTCTCTATGTACTATACAATCCACGTTGCATAAATCTAACATACGATTTTCTTATGTAATATATAGGTTAGTCAATTGTAAAGGTTGGCGCAAAATTAATCACCCCATCGGAAGATGTTATAATTTTTGCAAATAGAAATTTATGTCAATTATATTTGATATTTGTGAACTAAACCACTGCAGTTTAAAAACAAATTCATAAAATGGGCATAAATATGTATCAACACTGGCAGCATCCACTTGACAGATATCATATTTTCCACCCAATTGAAACAAATTGTAAAGGTCCAAATAAAGATTTCCATCACTCAACATCTAGTCTGATATAATAAATATTTTTTGGTGTAAAACATCAGCGTCAGATAAAGATAAGTTCACGCGGTATTATACCTCCACAAAGAATATTTTCTCTAAAGAAGAGGATTTGGATATTAACCTATCCAGAAGTATGGTCATATATGTACGACCAATACAAAACACGATTTAAGACGTGATTTATTTCAAAACATGATTTTTGTCAAAATTATCCATGTTTCGATAAATCATGTTTACTGGTGTAAATGTTTTTTTTTAATTCGAGAAAATATGTTGTTTATAGCAACGACTACGATATAAAATTATAAAAAAGTAAAAAACAAATAATAAAAAACTCATTCTGGACAGGTTTAATAAATAAAAAATAAAAAAAAAACAAGATTTTTTTTTTATAATTTCTACACATTTCTACTTTTGACAATCTTAAAATAGACTAAGCTCGTGTGTTTGGAGAGGGACTTACATTTATAATTTATTGTTTATATTTGTGATTGACATATAAATTGTATTTTTTTCGATTAAATGTGATAATATACGATTTTAAAAATGCAATTATGAATGCAGAACGTATGTTGATGTCTATCGGATGATTTGTTTAGTTTTCCATCCAAACGCAATTTGGCTGTCGACGTTTCAAAACAGTTTTGCATTTTATGTGAGTATGTATTTTATTTATTTTAAAGTCAACCCGTGGGATATGTTCCTACGTATACTCCTACGGATGTTAGCACTAAACGGCACTTTTAACAAAAACTGCCACAGGCCGAGCGATATATGTATACAATCGAATAAGCAAACGTATGGATCTGAATGGTAGGCAAACAACATTAAGTGGGATTATTTATCATTATTCTTGAGGTATGCAAGCCTCTAGATTAATATGGCATATACAACCATCAAATTAAATAAATTAAAAAAATAATAATATAAACAAAAGAAAGTACAATGAATTGAAAGAGAGAACAAACATTTGGATAAATACACACACACACACACACACACTTTTGCATAACCAGAAAAAAATATGAACTTGAAGGTATACAAAGTCTTAACTAAATGTACCAATTTCTTCATGTACCTATTAAAATATATTATTAAATGTTTTATTGAATAAATATTCTAAACATGAATCGATGAAGACACAGTTTTTTGCTCGTTCCGGCATATTTCTTAATTCTTAAAAAATATTTCAGTTGCTTTAAAAAAATACGAAATAAGTAAGCTGGTTGTCTAAACTCCAGTATAAATCTACAGAGACACTCTGAATCTCTCAATATATATATATATTTATATATATATATATATATATATATATATATATATATATATATATATATATATATATATATATACATATAAACGTTTTATAAACGATATAGGTATATCGTTTATAAAACTCAAATCGGTCATTACTAGACATACGATAGTTTGCCTCTCACGTATTATTTACTTCTTCAAACAGCATAATACATTCATAACATTACTGAAACCTTGTGTATTTAGTACAATACCTACATATTATATACCTTTGACACCCACTCGAGCACCTTCAACACATTTCACGATCAAACGGAATACAAAATAGATTATATTATAAGAATTCAAAAGGGCATTTCAAAAGTGATAAATTGTCATTAAAAGGGAACATGAAAAGTGGTCTACTTATGAATTTGTATAACTGAAAGGAAGAAAAAAACGTGACACGTTTTATTGGTACGGACTACATACTTGTCAAAACAATTGCTAGTTCCGAACGGCTAATAAATATTTCATATTAGTAATGTAATAAATTAATCATAAATGCTTTATTGCAATACAGTACAGTAATTAATTTTATTGGTTGTTAAAAAACAATACGCTCAACCCTTTATCACATCTCAAATGTATGTATATCGTATACCCACAAATAAATATGTTTTAAATAAACCGTGTGTGTGTGTGTGATGGTGATTCTAGTAGGGACATACATACAATGCTGAGAAGCATAGTTTTTAAAGATCCTGAGAGGACAATATGTTCACCATTAGACTTTTCAACACAGATTTTCCGCAATAGAAAATTCAATTCAAATTCCGGGCAGCATTAAATAAAAACTACATTGGCCCAGCCATTAAAACAAGTTTTGCCCAAAAAAATTTTTCATTCCTCGCTCCAAAAATATTTAATTTGCTGCCCGAAACCATTAAGATTTCCAGGAGTGATCAGGTCTTTAAGAACAGTGTCCGTCGATGGTTACTTAACATTGGAAGGGACAAGGTGGAAAGTGAATTGATTAAAGTCCAGGTGTAATTATCACACTGAAAAACCTTAAAACATAAATTATTTTCGTATCTCCTGTATGTTATGTTTATAATCTAATCATTAAAAAAAATATATGTATATTAAAAATTTTAAAAAAATATATATAAACTTTGTATTACCATGTTAGTATTCGGCTCAACACAGGCCATGCCTAAAGAGCCGTAATACGTATAATAAATGTGTATATGAAATGAATATGTATATTGAATGTATCTATGTATTATGAAAATAAATAAATAAAATAAATAAATAAATAAATAAACTTGCCTAAAACATGTGTTGTACTCGCTAGCCATTCGAAACATAGGTGAACTCCGTGCATACTTAGTTCAAAGGACAGGTACTCTGAATAAAGATTATGACGTGTGATGGGTACGTCAAACGTCACAATCATTTGATCATTATTAAAAAATTTAGCTGATTAAAAATAATTTTATCTGCATGTTTCAAGTTTTTTTTAGAATACACTGCTCGCATTAAACCTGTTCGCTAAAATACAAACATGCAATTTTTTAAACATTTTTAAAGCCATAATAATTCAGAAATTCAGCATTCAAATTCCTTCACAAAAATCATAACCGACAACCGCAATAATTGGCATTTTTATAAAAGGTAGGATTTAAAATAATATATTTTTATACACATATCTGTTTAGAGGTGTAAAATATGGGAATTTCACCGCAATTGTCGTTAAACACTAGAAGATAAAAAAAATAGCGGTTTGGTTACCATTATCTCTCAAAGTACCAAAAAACTATGCAATTTATTGCAATTTAATTTCATACGTTGTTATTTAATACGTACATCGACCTTGAACCGCAAACACCTTTTAAACGAACTAAAATTTACATAAATTAACCAAATATTTAAGCTTGTTGAAAAATATAATCAGGAGATGATAGAAACAATTATTATTTTCATAATCTACAATACAATAGTGAACAAGTGATTTAACTTGGAGTCCAAAAAACACAATTTACTTAGAAGCAGTTTTTCTTGAAGAATATCATTAACATAGATCTCGATGATTTATGACATAAATTAGATATTTTTGGTAGGTACCTGATTTTAGAGTAAAAAATAAAGCACTTTTAATACATTATGATTTTGGTTAGGGTGACCATATGTCGTAGTTTACCGGAATACTTTTTACGGATTTTTCTGGTCTTGCAATACAATAAAATCTCTTCAAAGTACACTAACAGGTTATTTAAAAAACAAAACTATAAAAGTATTGCATGTTGTGAAATTAATGGAAAATTTATTGATCTTTTGTATTATCGTTGATGGTGAGGTTATTGGTGAGCATTTTATGATATATATTTTTTTAAATACTGCAGATAAAAAATTATCAGGCAAAATAAAATTTACAATTTTGTAGAGACAAGAAGAATCTTTTCTGAAGAAAACAGGATTCCATGACAACATTGACCCATACACAATAATATAACACCATTTTTATTTAAAAACCGTCTAATTACAAAAAGCAGGTATAATTGAAATAATTTTCTTAACCTATGTGGATATTGTTCAACATTTTTATACCTATTTTTTAAAATACTTTTTTATTATTTTCTTTGTTGCATGTTTAAATAATTGGAAAATTTATTTACAAACATATTAAATATAGATTATGACAGAAAATAAAAATTAATACTTTGTCGCACAAAGCGGTTAATTATTCCTAGTTATCTAATAATGATAATATAATCACAGTAATTCAAATAACCTTCAAAAATAAAATATAACGTAGTAAAAATTTAAGAGATAAATATAAGTTTTCTTTTTTAATTGATATTTTATACATAAAAAAATCTTGTTATATACGGAACACAAAAGTTTATTTTTTAAATAAGCGTAGCGTAACCATATAATACAACATATTTTAAATATCGCTCACTCCTTTCAAGAACGTCATAAATAAAAAAAACTTGATTTTTCAGGTGAGAGTTTTTAATGTTTAAAAATATAATACAATGTATTAAAAATATATATCAAGCCACTTATTGAACTTTTAACTGTGCAACACATCTTTTTAGGAAAAAACTTAGTACGTTTAAAAAATAATTAAACAATACCTTTTCTTCAAAATGCAAAAACAACACTTTCTGCCCTGTGGCGGGTTAAGTTAATTAAGTTAAAAATATGCATCTGCTGGGATATAGTACATTTTTTGGGTATTCCGAAAATATGCCCAACTGAAAATTGTCGATTTTTGATTTACGACGTTCTTGAAAGGAGTGAGCGATATGTGAAGCTAACAAATTAAATTAAAATATTTTTTGCAACATATTGAAGTTAATTCATGGGTTTTATTTTCTTAGCAAGAAATTTCTCTCAATACAGACCACGTTTCTATGAATGAAGCAAACTAATAAATGTTGAAAATAAATAAGTGTCCCAGTTTTAGATTTTAATTTACAAGCACCCCAATTAAGAGCCTTATTCGGGCACTAAATATCGTGGGTTTATAATATCCACTATGGCCCTGGGCCGAGCCAAAACACATTGTTCCTCGTTTAAAAATAATAACAGAGCAAAAATTCAACTTAAGCATTTTATTATTTGAAAAAATAAACTATAAATCACAACATGGTATGGATTGCAGATATATTTAAATACGCTGTTTTATATTGGCTATAAGCAGTGCCTAGTTAGTTTCTTCTTTCTTCTTCTTTGACCCTTGCTCCCAACCCAATGGTGCATCTGGATCGCTTATTAAATGAAGGCAAGGTGATCAGTCCTACGCTACCAGTCAAGGATGATAATAACACTCTCCTCATCATTCAGTTCATGACTACCGGTTTCGGAATAATCATTCCACTATCGAGTCAAATGTAGACTGAATGTTGGCCTCATGATGGTATGATTATTACGGAACCGGTTGTCATGAAGTAGTGTTTTTTTAAAGTGGTATTATAAAAAGTGATCGATGAATGATAAGGAGAGTATTATATTACCATACCACAAAGTTAACAATGCTTTTAATATGCATAAAAGGGATGATAGTAATTAAAATCTCCTGTGTTTATTTTGACCTCCCTGGGAATCGAAACCGGGATCTCTTCAATCGCGGTAGCTAAACGCCCTTTGCGAACACAAGAAATACTCGTGTTGCATTTTTCTCTATAGAGTTGACGTCGTCACAGAATCAAATAAGAATTCAAATACATATGTAAAATGTATTTGAATTTGAGATTTATTCGAGTTGTTTAAATTTCGAAATTCGAACAAGCTTTCTTGAAATATGTATTTTTCGAATTTCAATTTACAATAAAAATAAAATACTTAAAATTAATGTTTTATTAATGCCATCTTTTAAAATTAAAATAAAAGTTTTTTCTTGAAGGAAGTGTTTGATTTATAACAAATTTCTCAATTTAAAATTCATTAAACTTTCTTACGTTTAGGTTCATTCAAAACGTATTAAACACGTAACAAAATTACATAATTCATAATATCGTAACATTCATACGTTCAAGGTTGAAGCATAAAAATATTGTGTAGAATGTTTTATTCATTATTTGGATGCCACGTTTTGTTATTTAGTGTTGCAATGTTTCTGTAAGGAATAAATTTATGTTTCCGTAGAAATTGCGTATAAGTATACGTTTTGAAATTTTTATAGATTGAATATTTTTTTTTCATTTTTATGAATGAAATCGAGATTTTTAAATTATAATATATGAAGTCTAATTATTATATATATTTAGTAAAATTATAGTTCCTTTGAGAGGATTTTGCACTCTTTTGCTTGTATTTTATAACAATATTGTTGAAGGTTCGACAAATTCATTTCATAAAAAAGGAAAGTTAAACAATTCCTACCCTGATCCATTTAAAACCATTTTAAGTATAATAAATCATTATTTTTATAAGGCCTTCGCTCGAGACCCATGTTCTAAAGAAATGAAGACAGACGAATTATTTTAAGATAGAGATTGATTTTATTTATCTTTTTGCCATACAAAATGTTTTTTTTTTTTTTTTAAACTATTGAAATAACAAATCCAAGTAACTAAATTTAGGAGTTTAAAAAAAATAACCAACATTAAATTGAAAAATTTTTTTACGAAAAATAAAAAATCATAGATATTCTATTTCTTACCCTAGCCGCACCAAATGGTGCATAAGGCACAACATCGCATCGAGGCAATGTTGCATTGATCGTAATTACTCGAAACCAATATGATAACTCCTACGCTCCAGAGTTATATTAAATAAATATAAGACTGAAAAAACACATATTTATTTTACCCCCCTGGGAAATGAAACCGGGACCTCCAGCATGATACTCAAACGCCCTCACCAATACACTACGGGGGCAGACGATAGACATTACTACGTTAAAATAATTTGAAAAACAAATGTGAGGAACATACGAAAAAGTTTTTATGGTTTTAATATAATGGAGCACATACAAAATTTTAGAATTGTTTATACTGTCCTATTATCACAGACTTCACCTCATTAACCTTGAAACTACATAACGAAATCATCATAACTTATATTTCAAAGACATTGCCGTAAGTACTTGGTAGTGAGTAGTGAGTCAAATTATTGAATGAACAATGCCTATAAATTAGAGCGTATTTATGATAGGATAGGCGGTACGGAATATATCAATTAATGGCAATTTATAAGATCGGCCAGCCACGTGGGTAGCAGAAAAACAACACACACTTAGGTGTACACGATGCGACAAAACTCCGTACACTTAAAAAAAAACTTTAAAATCTCTTAATTATTTGCCTATCAAACTAGCATATATCAATAACTATAGGGTTTTCCTAAAAGACATTACTACTCATATGGTACACTCGTTATTAAGGTCACCAAGGATTAGAAAATAATTCAGCATTATCTTCATAAGGATCTTTCAAACCGTTTAAATATCTGCCGACTGGGTGAGAAATTTGTGTGTACCGGTCTGTGACCAATCACTGTAAAAGAAATAAAGGAAATATATAGTAAAATGAAATATATAGCGAGTGGTAATATCGTTTTGGTGGAGTGGCAACTGAAACAACTCCGGCTCTGAATCGTCGACGCGTTGTTGTTTTTGAACGACTGTGAGCAATCGAGTTTTCTATTAAGTGTATTTTTATGCTAGCGTAAGTAATTTTTTTAAATAAAATTTTTATTTTAACTATTGGGTTTGAGTACATATCCGTATGTGTTAAATAATTTATTCACCAATCCACTTCAATGAAATAGAAAAAAGTAAAAAAAAATGTCATTTACGATAATTGTTGATTTTATGATCATAAACAGTACCTATTAATATAAAATACACAAGTCATTTCATTAATAAATAAATGACATTGGCAAAAAAATGAACATTGTACCACGAACCTATCTTTTTCAAATGTAAAAACTACATATAGCGTGGCGCAAAACTAATGGATAATAGATGTATTATTATATATTTTTTTTTAATTGTAAAGATAATTATTATCATGTTTTATTTTACAAAATGCAAGGAACGCGGTTTTTATTCATTATAGCCGAAAGTCCAACCAATAATCAAGAAAGAAATAAAAAATATTAACGAAATTGATCATTAAGGATTAACTATCAAAGTAAAGTAAAAACAAAGATACTTCTTTGCTTGTTATTGGCATACAAATGCTTTTTTTAATGTAAAAATGTAAAAATAACTCTCAGGTGGAGAAATCCAGATTTGTGAACAAATATTTGGACGCAAAATGTTGTTAACTGAGTTTTTTACACTATGGATGCAATATTAATATATGATATTATCTAAATTCACACCAACAAAAATTACAGAAGAGTCCAACAATAATGCATACTTATATACAAATACTTGTATGCTAAATAGTGGGTTAAATTGTGAACGTAACACAAGTGTTTAAAATTATCACCCAAGCCAGCCAAATGCCAGGTTGTAAATTCTGGGATGTTCAGACTTCCATTTTCATTATTAAACAAAGATATGTATATACTTGAGACAATGCCAAATAAGTTCTTATTAACTTTATAAAATTAAACAACTTTGTTTTAACCACTTTTTTATTATAAAGACTCTTTACCAGTTTCGACAAGAACCTTGTCATCAAAATAATAAAAAAGTGGTTAAAACAAAGTTGTTTAATTTTATCTGCGAAAAACATTGAAGAAAGGTTCTTATAAGGTCACGGGCAAAACCTTTGTCTAACAATTTGATCAAAATAAATGAAAATAAACCATTTTTTATTCCGGATGTTCTAAGAAAACAGTGCAAGATCCGCCTGAAGAAATCAACAATGGGTGGATAATAAATCCTTTGCTGTCCTACCCAAAACACATAAATTACTTTTTATAGTTTCTATCTGAATTTTTGACATTTCGAATTCCAAACGACAGATCGTTAAATTTTACAGATGTCGTGAAAATGGTGTTACAAAATTCTAACAAAAACTAGTTGAATTAACAAAGCAATAAATCAAATATTGTTACTAAAGGTTTTTTAAGTGCATTAGTTAAATCCATTTCAACATCGCCCTTGGACACTACAAAACCTTTAAAAAAAGAATTCACATAAAAATGTGTAAAAAAAATGGGTACATTTTACTAATGTTACAAAATTAAACATGTGGCATTATTATCATATCAAGAATATTATGTGTATATCATAGGTGTTTCAACAGATACAATATTTGATAATGATTTTGAATACATCGAAAAACATGTCACAATAGATTTTAAAAAATATGTAGTTGACCAAGAAAAATTCATTTTTCTAAAAAAATAATAAGTCCTATGAAAATTATACTTAAGGCAGGATAATCGATAGCCCGCGAATTAATTTTCTTTAAACCCAGGTAATAATTCACGTAATTGAATTTTTTGTTTGAAATCACATTTTTGTATTGAAAAAATAAGTTTACGTCGAAATAAGTATATAGCTTTGAAAATAAGAGTAATTGAAAGGAAAAGAGCTAAAAAATGTTATTTGTACTTAAAAATAAACATTATTTTTTTAGAAAAAAATTGTTCCAATATATTTTCTTTTCAAAAAATAAACGCGGACAACAAGTGTGGTTTCTCGCGCTGCCGGTCACGTACTGAATTATATATTTGAGAGTAAACCCTTAAAAACTAATTATTCCACAATACGCTTTTAGATTTGCGTCCTGCATTCATTAATCCTTGGGAGTACCAGTAACATTAAAAAAAAGTAAGAATAAAATAATTGCTGCTTCATTCCTACCCACGCTATTGCCAACGTGAAAATGTAGCCGATAGTACCTACCTGCGTATAACACCTACTAACAAAAAAATGTGCAAACGTAGATTATAAATTTCGGAATATGTGTAAACCTCCGACAAAACAGCTGATCTTAAAATATTATGTGAACGGCAAATACAATATAATATTTTTACCAAGTGACAATATTTAAATGCAAGGCGAAATAATCAATACTTATGAAATGAATGAAAAAAATATATTTAAGTTTTACTTAGTAAATACCACTATTTCTTATAATCTTTTGTGACACATGTTTCAATGCATTCCGCGTCACTTTCAAACACCGTATGTGAAGCTTATTCTTAATTTTAGATTTGGGTCCTTGGGACGTTGAATGTTGTAGATAAGAGGGGAGTAGGAGCTGTTTCTAATTTTTGTCAAAAAAAATCTTTTTTTTTTAAATTTCTTATAACATAGAGAATTCATACAAGAAAATTCAATTAAAAATCGATAGATTTTATTACAAAGTGACTGCCGAATCAATTAATGAAAAAAAAATATAAAAATGAATGATTTTTCACTCACATTTATTTAATGTGGAATGATACCTGATGCGATCAATTTGGGTTCACATAATCAACGTCCTATATAATAGTGCGTTGATGCGACACAGTGCCCTATGCACCATTTAGTGCAGATAAGGGTAAAAATAAAGTATGAAATGTAAAAACGTTTATAAAAAATATAACAAGAAAGTAAGTTTTACAATATTAAAATCATAATTTGTATTTTGAATAAAACACAAACACGCAACATTATTTTGTTATGTATAAAAAAAAAACTCAAAAAAATTACTTCCTACGCTGGCACTCAAACCCATCTATGTTCATCCAAAGGTCCCTGGCTTGATTTCTGGACCAGCAGTTACTATTTTTTAAAACAATAATTATTTTCTATTGGTGTAATCATTTCCCCTATTATAAACAAGTTGCATATTAAATTTAGCTTATTTATTTTTTGACATCTCATCAAAGATGAAGAAGAATATGGAAGTCTGGGCATTTACGGGGCTTACGACCGTCATAGGCTGGTTTAAGTGATCACTTTACACACGTGTAACATTCACCAATTCTACCCATTATTGACAACCACACTACTCAAATTCTTGGAAGTTCTATATATATGAACCAATTTAGAAACCATGTTCATGAATCACTAGAACTTCACTAGAGACATCTATTGGTGAGATGTAAAGAAGCTTTTTACTAAGCAGAAACTCTTATATTAGTATGTGAGATCCGAATTCTGGATTATAATCACACACATGAGAAACGCCAGAAAATACCATTTTCATTTTTATCATTAAGCTTATAATTTGACCAGATAATTTATTTACAACATTTTGAGTGTATCCAAATACTTGTTCACAAAATATTTTGTGAACAATGTTTTAGCTTATTTGTTTATTATCAATATTTATGAGCAAAAATAAACCACACTGATATATTTTCCCTAGTATTTAGCGATATTGCAAGGTGTACAATATAATTTACATAGTTGATTGTAAGGGTACCCTTATATAAATGTATGTAATTGATACCTTTACGTTTATATTTATGGCCAATTATTTTCGAAGCATTAATTGGGGGAACATGGGGAATGAGAGACTCTAAAAATGTTCTTATCAAAGCTCAAATCACCTGCTTGTTCTATTTCATTTAAATGAAAATTAAATTTTTTGGTGTTTCTCTTGTATGTGATTATAATCCAGGATTCGGATCTCACATACAAATGAATGAGATTCTGCTAAGGAAAAAGCTCTCATCTCATTAAAGATGTCTGATATTCTATTAAATTCAAGCACTTTTTTTCGAATAGTATAAAAGTTCCAAGAATTTGAGTAGTGTGGTTATCAATCATGAGTAGAATTGGTGAATGTTATACGTGTGTGAAGTGATCACTTAAACAAGCCTATGACAGTCGTAAGCCTCGTAAATGGCTAGACTTCCTGATTTATATATGAAAACTGTTTCATATATCGCTCACTCCTTTCAAGAACGTCATAAATCAAAAAACTTGATTTTTCAGGACAACGTTTTATATATATTTATATACATATATATATGTGTATATATATATATATATATATATATATATATATATATATATATATATATATATATATATATATATATATATATATATATATAAATATATAAATATATATATATATATATATATATATATATATATATATATATATATATATATATATATATATATATATATATATATATATATATATATATATATATATTTATATATATACGTGATTACTAAAACCAGCCTATGAGAGTCGTAAGCCCCGTAAATGCCCATACTTCCATATTCTTCATCATTTATATTAAGATGTCAAAAATAATTTGAAAAATAACTCTAATTGGAGATAATCCTGATTTGTGAACAAGTGTAACAAGTGAACACATTCAAAATGTAGCAAAAAAAGTTTTTCTAGTTATTGTTAATTGTTGATTTTTTTCTCATTTTCACATCCAATGACGAATCCAACTTCACATCCTCACTCGTTTTTTTCTCAAAAACTAATAATCTCTCCCAAACTTTCTGACCTTCCTTCGTATGTATATTTTCATCAATCGTTTTAAGTATTGCTTTAAATATACAAAACCTTTTTTCATACGAATGTTTATTTTTACAATAACAGATATTCTAAAAGTGAATCATTCATCATGCTCCCACGAGTTTAGAACGGAAAGAGATATTTTTTTATCATCCATGAGGTGATTTTTTGTCGCATATTAAAACCTGTTCTGAGGACATCCTTTATACCCACGCTTTGCAGTTTTGCGACGTAGGCTTAATCACTAACTAAAATATAAACCTCGGTTATAATATGCCACTATCTCTCGGTTTAATCAGATGAAATATTAACAATTTGAACTCAATCTCAAAAAAATCCCACTTGGAATTCGGAAACGATGGTTAGCAATAAGGTTAGACGACTTTTAGAACAATCGTTTGGCGATAACTAATTTTTAGTAGTTTTTCTCTGACAAATCGCTCACTCCTTTCAACAACGTCATATATCAAAAAATGACAATTTTCAGTTGTGCATGTTTTCGGAATGCCCTGAAAATGTACTATATCCCAGCAATAGCGGCATATTTTTAACTTAATATTTACCCGCTACAGGGCAGAAAACGTTGTTTTTGCATTTTGAAGGAAAGGTATTGTTTAATTTTTAATATACTGAATATTTTTCAAATGGAGAAAGAACCTTCAGGTTTTACCTAAAAAGATCTGTTGCATAATAAAAATTTTATTAGTGGCTTGATATTTATTTTTAATACATTTCATTTTATTCTAAAACTTTAAAAACGATCTCCTGAAAAATCTAGTTTTTTTATATATGACGTTGTTGAAAGGAGTGAGCAAAATGTGTGATAAAACGGTGTATGATAGATGTTCATATGGTGAAATAAGATAAGTATGCAAAGTTAAGAATGAGATTTAAAAAGGTGTGTCGAGAAGGTTGGGTCATGTTTAACGAATAAGTTGTGTTAGTTTAGTTTTTGGTATTTTCATTTTTTTTACATCATCATTTACCTAGATAAATGAGAGAGAATACTCTGAATATAAATATGAACGCACGTGTATTTTTATTGCTGTAAATTTAAAGATTATGCAATATCTGCCTTCAATCAAAATCAAACTTATTTGAATAAATATTTTTTTATAATTTATATTATTTCATGTGATTGTTTATGACTGCTTTCTTATAACGGTAAATTATTCTCCGTGCGGTTTTTATTGCTTCTAATTATACATATCGGGGTTTATAACTTTATTAAAGTTGCGCAACATTGCGTTTTATAACTAAGAGAAGGCAGTGATCCTATTTTCCAAATTGAATTTTGATAATTGATCAATAAATTTACAACTTATTAAAAATTGCGACAGTTCCTATGAAAAGAGACGGCAAACATAATTGATTACATTAAATTGTATTATAAAATACTCGAAAGTTTTGCAAAACGCTGTTTTTATTATCTTCTATACAGCAAACGTAGCAATTATTTATTACTTTTAGCGACCCACTAGCTTATGTACCCTGAGGTCTTATCGAATTCGACCCACGAATCATTTTCACCCTATCGTACATATTTTTTTGGGAAGTCTAATAAAATCCGCATAATAAAATTGTTAAGTAATAATTAAATTGTCCGCCTCCGTAGAGTAATGGTCAGCACTCTTATCCACCGCACTGGAGGTCCCGGATTCGATTCCCAGGGTAAAAATAAATATTAGTGATTTTACACTCTAATACTTATTTATTTATAACAACCCTGGACTGGTCCATGAAGCGCAGGAGTGATCACCTTGCCTTCATGTAAGTAACGATCAAGATAACACTGTGTCAGTCACGATGCAGTGATAAGGGACAGAAATAAAATTATTAGTGCGGAAATTATGTGGATAATAAAAAAGTTCTATTACTAGAATAATCTATCTGGATTACAGTTACTTTATTTTTTAATATTGAATAATTGCATTGTTTTCTTTTTTTTCCAATACTTACTCTTTCATTATTACTTTAATATATCAAAGGATTAATTTTAAATCTATTATGGTAATTACTCTTAATAAATTAAATTTACAATTCAGCTATAAATAAAGATTATAAAACAAACTGCTTGTGTTTAAGCAGTATGTGAAACAATTGTCACAATATTAATTTTTATTTGTTTTTTTTTTATAAAATACAACTTAGTGGACTCAAAAAATCTGTGTTTGATTTAAAAAATTAATACAAGCAGTATGCCCTATTAGAGAGGTTAGTCGGTATTTAAAAATACTGTAAAATATGTTAAATCGAATATATAGAATAATATAGAATATCTTAAAATACGTAAGTATGTCAAAAAAAATCTTTTTTTTTTTGGTATAAAAAAATACGTTTTTTTAAGCATTTCTTTTTTACTTTTTCAGAAGGGGTCCATAAAAAGGCTTGTTTGTATTTAAGGTAGGATCATAACATGGGATTGCAACACATTTATTATTGTCCGCCTCCGTAGTGTAATGGTCAGCATGCTCGCCTACCGTTCTGGAGATCCCGGGTTCGATTCCCAGGGGGGTTTAATAAATATATAAGTGATTTTTTCACTCTAATATTTATTCAATATTACACTGGTCTGGTACCTGAAGTGGAGGGCTGATCACCTTTCCTTCATGTGTAATCGATCGAGATAACACTGCGTTTATATGAAGCAGTGCCCTATGCACCATTGGGGTGCGGTAAGGGTTTTTTTTATTATATAAATGATAATAATTCACATGTACATTTACGTAAAATAAAACGTATTTCTTTATTTCCATACAAATATATATGACGTATTTTTTATGGATTTTAGGATACAGGGTACTAAATGGTTAATTGTTAATTAATATTTTTAGTAACACCGTAAAAATATAAGATCGCTTTTTCAACTACATTTAAAAAACATTAAACCAATGTAAGAGACTCGAAAAATAACGAAAATGAATTGCTTTGCTTTGTACATAATACAATAAAAACAACTCAGCAAATTTAAACCTCTCTTATCTAGTTCAAATCTAAGTAATTAAGCAGTTATATAAGATAAAGCGATTCTCATTTAACTCGACTTCATAGTTATGGGTCTTCAATACATTACACCACATTAATGTGTAAATACTGAACATACTTTAAATTAATGTGTTATATTTGACTTCTTAGATATCTGTCAATACCCAGTTGAATCTATATTTTCATTAATTGATTCGGCAGTCACTTTATGGTAAAATCTAACCATTTTAATTTAAGTTTTACTTATCTCATACCAATATTTCATTCTTTCATTTTCAAACTGTATATAAGGACATTTTACAAATATTTAAGTCAGTTTGATAATGTCTTCATAAGACGAAACGCGTCACATTATATAACATTGTATATATTAAAATAAAAGTAAAATTTGATCCAATAATATTGATTTATATTGGATACATTACCAAAAAATTAAAATTGGAATTCTGCCAACTAACTCATTTACAATAAACAGTATACGGTTCTTGAAAATTTAATGCGGAATGCATCGAAACACGTGTCACAAAAGATTTTAAGAAATAGAGGTAAAATTAAAAAGAAATAGTGGTAAAACCAAGTAAATCTAAAATTAAAAATAAATCTTTATTTATAAAAATGTAAATATTCGATTGCTTAAAATCTTCGAAACTCCGTATTTTGTTAAACGATTGAAATTTCAAAACAACATTGCATTCAAATATGCTCGTTTTTATTTGCATGTGCCAAAACTTGTTTTTTACAGTAATAGCAGCGCCATCTGTTGAAGGTAACAGCAATAAATTGCTTATGGCGAACAGCGCGTTTCCTAATAACTGCTTTATCAAAATATTGTATGCCTACAAGCATTATAAAATTAAACCTTTTACAAATGTGTTTTCTCCTTTCATTATTTTTCATTTAAACAGACTGATTCACAGCAACACGTGACTGTGAACATCTAGTAAATAATAAAACAGTTTAAAATCACCACAATTTGTCACACGCAAAACTGTCAATAAATTACGAGTCAAAAATAAACGAAAGTAATGTAGGATTCCGTGAAAATATTTGATTTCCCCCTTTATACGATGTAATAATAATACCCTTTTAAATTTCTCAATTTATACCTGAACATAAATAGGTACTTTTATATTATTTCTTATACACAATTCTCCAGTACTCACTGTATTCTTAAGTATTGTTTTGTTCAGAAAATAAACCCCAGTTTGAACGGAACAAATAAGCCGGTATGAATGAGTATTCGCTTTTCATATACTTTGTATTAAAATACAAATGCTGAATACACTGATTAACAATTAAAGCCATTTTTCCCTTACCACTTTTCCCCATATAAGGATTATTCATTGATGATAGACTTTTCTGAAGTAAAATTATTTAAAGATTCATTACTTAACAATACAATATTAAACTATTTTACTAAAATAAATATTGAATCCGCCTCCGTAGTGTAATGGTCAGCACGCTCGGCTTCCGTTCTGGAGGTTCCAGGTTCGATTCCCATGGGGGGTAGGGGGGTCAAATAAATGTATGTGATTTTTTCACTCAAATATTTATTCTGGCCTGGTACCTGAAGCAAAGGGCGGATTACCTTTCCTTCATGTGTTAACGATCAAGATAACACTGCGTTTATATGATGCAGTGCCCTATGCACCATCGGGCTGTGGATAAAGGTTTGAAGAGAGATAGTATTGATTTCATGAAACATTTGTATATGTAAATATAGCTATTTTGACAAAGCGACCAGACATAGTAGTTAGTTTAACAATAACACCTCCTATTTCAATCTCCTATTTAACTAACTAATTTACTAATCATTACGCCACTTCACCGCAGGGGTAGGCAGAGAGATTTAAACGCCACACCAATATGTCATTGTAAACAATCTTCGCCCCTTCCACATTCATGCATCTCCTCATATATACCCGAAATACTCGATCGTGCCGAAGTTTTCTTCGGCCTTCCTCTGCTTATTAAGTCTCCCATTTAAAACATAAAAACTTTTTTACGTACCACGCATTTAAAAAAATGTTTCAGAAAAAATAAATATATTTTGTATGAAGTTTTTTTAAGCAATGAGAAGGATCATCCATCAACATTAATTTTACTCTTTCAAGGTCCAGTAATATAATAACTATTGCAGGTGTACTACCAATAAAATATATTTTAAAATAAAACAATTACTAGGTCTTTAAACAATGCATTTTTTTTTTATTTAAATCTGTCTTATAATTTATTATTATCATAAACATTACTTCTGATCGCGTACTTTAGTCCACGATTGTAGATGCAAAGACTGAAATCTTCTGACAAAGCGATAATAAGTACTTGATAATATGGTGCGTAAAGAATACAACAGAAAATCAATATTCATTTTTGTTTTTTTGTCTTTTTGTCTAACAGCAACGAAGACGTGGGAAGCTTTAAAATATTCGTCTCAAAATATAAGTCTCACACGTAATATTTTCTCACCTATATAAATCACACACGCTGCATAACTAAATTTCCATTACATGTACTAGCTATGCTGTTAAAACTCTCTCCGAATAAAAAAAATGTGTGTATTCACAATTAATATTTAATCTTCGCCTCTTCCACATTTATGCATCTCCTCATACTTATTTTCTTTCAGATGTAAGAGTATTACATATACTATCCGAGCTTTTCAAGGTGCCTTCGCATTTTTTTCTTTTACCATCATTCATTTACACATCTAGAAGAATTTTGGAAAAACTAACAATATGTTATATTTTATTTGAGGCTTTACATTCGAAAATTCGCAACTTAATTTTCTTAATTAATTAAACCCAGGTAACATTTGACATTAATTTTTATGTACTTAAAACACCGTTTTTGTGTTGAACAAAACCTTTTCCTTGAAATAAATATATGATTTTGAAAAGAAAAGAGTTATTGAATAGTAAGGGGTTAAAATACATATAAAAATATTTTTTCAATATATATTCTAAAAAATGAAAAAGTCTAATTTGTACTCTTTCGCTTTTTCTAATAAATATGTACTCAGTCGCAGTCCAGACATGCAGCTCTTTTCGCAGCCGGTAGCTCACTGAATAAGGTGTATTCGCAAACAACCGAAAACTCCCCCCTAAGATGTTAATGTACCTAAATCTGAAAAACATGTGTTTTATTCGGCGAATCCACTTATGACACGATAAAACTGATCCCGCATACTTTAAAGATGAGCTACCTACGGTGATCAAAGCATACGCGCATTCCACATTCATACGTGCAAGTGAAAAAAGATATTGTTATACAGACGCGACGCTCATATAAGGCTGACTGCTTTATCGTTACAATAGATAAACAAGCGCTATTTGGAGTGCCAGATAATTATCTGATTACAATGATTGCGATTCGGATAACTGATCACCGTGTTACGCACGAGACGCGTTTCAAGTATTCAGTCGATAGTACTTGAGATTTTGGGTCCAATTACAAAATTACCAAGTGAGTTTCCTGTATTTGACTGTTCCTCTTTCCTATTTTGTGGGGTAAGTAGGTACTGGCCCTCAGTGGCGTGTATTTCATATAGGCACATAAACAGTGCCTACCCTAATGAAATGGAAAAAAATGAAAACTGTAATAATAATAATACGATAAAAGAACTATTAGTTTTCTTGGTTATTTCTCCGCGACGAAACACGCATTATAAGATTATGACACAAGTTTTTTTTTAAACATGTTTTGCCTACCCGGATTAAAAACTGTGCACGCCACTGCTGGCTCTAACATTTCATATCTAAAGAGCGCAAATTCAAAAATATCACGTGACATATATGACAACCTCGCACTTCCACTTTTGCTACGAGTGTACAATTAGCACAGAAACAAAAATGTATATTCTTTAAATTTTATACTGACATTTCTTGGTGGAACTATATTTTATATAAAAAAATAATACTGGTCTGATGATGTCGGAAACGACAAAACCCGATCACTGTTCGAATAAAATAAAAGTAGAAAAAAACTATATAGCCGTAGGATAAATTCAGTTCTTAGCTCACGATTTACCTTTGTAACGGCTTTCTTCTTCACATATTTCAAAATCACTTAGCTCTATCATTTACTTCCATTTTAAAACCTTTTTTACTTTAAAATAGTCAGTGGCGTACGTTTCATTAACTCACATAAATAGTGCCTACCGTATGTAATTTTAATACGACTCTCTATATTTTAATCTGATTAACATTTCGTTTAGTCTACTAGTAATCGTATTCATATATCCACGTATTCATATTCCATATATCCACTTGTTTCGATGCATTCAACATCATTATCAAACACCGTGTTGGTTTGGTAATGATATCGAATGCTTCGAAACACGTGGCACAATAGATTGTAAGAAATATTGATATTTACTATTATTATATTTAGTTGTTCCGCCTCCGTAGTGTAATGGTCAGCACGCTCGGCTACCGTGCTGGAGGTCCCAGGTTCGATTCCCAGGGGGATAAATATTAGTGATTTTTTCGCTCTAATATTAATTCAATATTACCCTGGACTGGTACCTAAAGCGGAGGGCTGATCACCCTTTATTCATGTTTTAACGACCAAGAACACTGCAGTGCCCTATGCACCATCGGGCTGCGGATAAGGATTTGAAGAAGGAAAAGATTGATGTTTACTAAGTAAAATTTTAATTGAAAATATAAAAACGGGCTGATGCTCGGAACTCAAAGTGTTAATCTAGTACTCGGTGAGTATTTGACGAAATATTTCAGTTGGTTTTGATATCTTCAACACGTGTGGCGAAAAACAAAACAAATGTTTCGAAGCGTGTGAAAACACATCTCTGTGCTACATGAATCTGAAGATTTTATACGCAGGCGCAGATGGCATTAACATATAAAAATAATTAATGTAGTTTTCACGTGTTCCAGAACGACTCATTCATTTCTACGGAGATATTATAAAAATTAAATTAAAATTACGAAGGTTAAATACATGATTACAAAATTGAATTAGAATGTTATTTTTTGACATCTCAACATAGATGAAGAGGAATATGGAAGTCTGGGCATTTACGGGGCTTACGACCCGACCTTGCGTCATGGGCTGGTTTAAATGATCACTTTACACACGTGTAACAATTTAGATACTTAAACCGGCCAATGAAAAGTCGTAAGCCTTGTCCAGACTTCTTTATTCGTACCTCAAATAGATTGGGTTAGGTTAGGTGGTCCCGTGGTTAGTGTATCCGACTCTCAAGTCAGAGTTTGTCCGTTCGAACCCACTCTACCACAATTTGATACCTATTTCGAATAATGAGCCGCTTAGGCTCACAGAAATAGTATGAAATTGAAATATTTGTGTTGATAATAAAAAAAATATTTCTCTTTATTTAAAATAATAAAGTAATAGTAATTAAATTTTCGTCATTAAATTTCGTTTTAAAGTGAGCCACCAAATTCAGTAAAGAATTTCTTATGTAGGTACCACGAAGTCTTAATCCATTGAGCAATTATAAAACAATGTACCAGTAATAAATATTACATACGTGTTGTAAAATGATCACAAAATAATAATTTATTCCATATACAAGTTTTTCATCATTTACCATTTATATAAGTATTTCTTTAAAAGTAAAATAATTTTTAATGTCACACCGAAATTTTAAAATATTGATGTTGAAAAAATTACTTATTTTTTGTCACGCAGTAGTGACTATATTATACATATCAACATGACTATATATATTTTTTTAGATTTGAATGTCTAAAAAAGCTTCTTCGTCTCACCAATAGATGTCACTAGTGAAAATCCTAGTGATTCTTGTACAATGTTTCAAAATTAGATCATATATATATATATATATATATATATATATATATATATATATATATATATATATATATATATATATATATATATATATATATATATATATATATATATATATATATATATATATATATATATATATATATATATATATATATATATATATATATATATATATATATATATATATATATATATATATATATATATATATATATATATATATATATATATATATATATATATATATATATAAAACTTCCAAGAATTCGAAGTGTGGTCGTCAATCATGGGTGGAATTGCTGAATGTTACACGTGTGTAAAGTGATCACCTCGATCAGCATTGACGGTCGTAAATGCCAAGACTTTCATATTCTTCTTCATCTACATATGTTGAGATGTCAAAAAAATGTATTACACATATTTTGTAGAACATATCACTTCAGGACTTTCGATGTGTTTTATTTTGATATATTTGAAGGCAATAAGCACTATGAAAAAGAGTTAATTAATGAAGCATTATGCAAGTTTGAATCCCACACAGAAACCATTTTTTATGTGTGCCAATGCAATAAAATTCACAAGCATTTTGTTTGTAACATCTTTTTACTCGTAAGTCAGTAAGTATTCACATACCCACATACATATTTACGTATGAATATCATATATCGTCACTCTTTTCAACAGCGTCATATATAATAAAAATCGTCAATTTTCAGTTGTGCATGTTTTTGGAATGCCCAGAAAATGTTCTATATCTCAGCAAAAGCGGCATATTTTTAACTTAATATTTTCCCGCTACAGAGCACAAAGTGTAGTTTTTGCATTTTGAAGAAAAGGAAATCTTTAATAATTTTTTCAAATATACTTAATATTTTTCAAATGGAAAAAACCTTCAGGTTTTACCTAAAATGATCTGTTGCACAGTGAAAAGTTCAATAAGCGGCTTGATATTTATTTTTAATGCATTTTTTTTAACTTTAAAAACGATTTCCTGAACAATCAAGTTTTTTGATATATGACGTTGTTGAAAGGAGTGAGCGATGTGACACGACCACCTACTCCAAGAAAGATAATATTGTGAACGTTGCACAACTTGTATTTATTTTTATCATAATGTAAAAATAATAAATTTTTCATGGAGATAGCTCAAATTACACAATATGCCACTATTCCCTTAGCAATAAATATTAAACGATGTGTTTGTAAATTATCATACAAAACATACAAACATACAAAACAAAATATACATACCCGTATACTTATGTGTATTATTTGAAAGACTAATCTTTAAATGTACTATGTAAAACTCGGAATATTAATATTGATTTCATTGTGGTAATATTTAACCATTTATAATTTAAGTTTAACTTGATAAAAAATATAACTATTATCTACTTAAAATCTTATTTTTTGACATCTCATCAAAGATGAAGAAGAATATGGAAGTCTGGGCATTTACGGGGCTGACGACCGTCATAGGCTGGTTTAAGTTATCACTTTACACACGTGTAACACTCACCAATTCTACCCATTATTGACAACCACACTACTCAAATTCTTGGAAGTTCTATATATATATATATATATATATATATATATATATATATATATATATATATATATATATATATATATATATATATATATATATATATATATATATATATATATATATATATATATATATATATATATATATATATATATATATATATATATATATATATATATATATATATATATATATATATATATAAATATATATATATATAAATATATATGAACCAATTTTAGAAACCTTGTTCTTGAATCACTAGAACTTCACTAGAGACATCTATTGTGACACGTTTTTCGATGTATTTCACGGCATTTTGAATCACCGTATACTTGTTTGAAAACGACGCGGAATGCATCAAAACACGTTTTACAATAGATTTTAATAAAAAGTAATATTTACTTGTCGAAAATTTTATCAAAAATATTGATATTAACATGGTATTACATTAACATTAATTGATATTAAGCCTTTAATACCCAAAAATTGTAATAAATGAAATAAAAATGTTTCCTCAAACAAGTTCTGTCACTCTTTTATTGTGAGAGACCGTATTATTTTGAGAGGTAATAAGCCCTGTAAACACCCAAACTTGCATATTCTTCTTCAACCATGTTCAGATGTCAAAAAAATTTATTTCTTTAATGATCACTTAGCTAGACGATGACAAGTCGTGAGCTAAAAATTCCCAAAGTGTTAAATTCCTTGTTTTAAAACACAATAAAACAGATCGTAAAATCCTGGTGAATAAAATGCAAATTGAGGTTAACCGTTTTTGTGCATATGTCCGCGTTAAATTACCCGTGAAGGCATTAATTCTGGTAGATGCTTTTAGGAAACATTAATTTATGGAAATCTGCAATTGTTTCAGCTGGATCCTTGTAATTCCAAGGTTCTGAATTAATGTTAGTGTGTTGGTGTACTTTTTGATTGCCACTATCTATCTCAGTGGTTCTTAACCGGTGCTCTGCGGAGCACTGGTGCTCCGCGAACTTGTTGCAAGTGCTCCGCGAAATAATGAACACCAAAATTTTGTGTTGGCTCATTTACTGTGCGATTTGTGTTCCAAATATAATGGCTAGATGGCAGCACCCTTGCAAAGTAAAGTTGTGTATTATTTGGAGAAATAAAATTAGTTTGTTTTTATCCACTCACATTTTTATTAAAAACCAACAAGTTTCGGGAACAACCTGTTGCCTTTATAAGGGTTTTTTATGACTAAACATTCATGCATACATATGTATGTGTCATAAAACATACCCTGAAGAAGGCAACAGGTTGTTGCCGAAACTAGTTGATTTTTAATAAAAATGTGAGTGGATCAAAAAACAAAGTTTTTTTTCTTCAAATAATATATTACAATGATCCACAAAGTCAATGCTTTAAATATTCAAAATCTAAAGATGTGTGCGCTCACCTCAGAACAGCGGTCAAGATATCTTAGATTCTATATCATAATACTTGAAACAATTGAAAATATCATGAGAGTTGTGTGTAGAAATTTATACAGACGGTGGTCCATTAACGGTAGGTTCATTTTAATGATTTATTACCATTGATTAGTGAACCTTGGCTTAGCAATTTGGATAAAGAAATTAAAGTAGCTCTTTCAAATATTAGACCTAATATCGCTGAAATTTGTAAAGGCCGACAAGTTCGGGTGTCACATGAAATAATTTTCGCCGCAAAAAGTTTCATTGGAGTATTTATGCTTTTATTTTTTTTAATCTACGCAATTTTTAATTTGTGTGTAAAAAAAAATGATTTTTGTATGTTTTTTGGATCTTTAGTTTTGGTGTACCGCGAATTTTCGTTATGATCAAAAGTGCACCCTGACTTCAAAAAGGTTCAGAACCACTGATCGATCTATTCACATTTACACATGTTACTGTGATTGATGTATGTATATAAGGCAATAAAAATTAAAACTAGAGTGTATTTTTTAATAATTAAACATTATTTATTACTTTTTTACTGCACCAAGATTTATATTGATTCTTTTGATGTTTCCAAAAAAATAAACCTACTGAGTACAGAATTTATCGCGGTCCAGTTAATTTCAAGTGTTAATTATACTACTCTGTACGTCTGTAAAACAATTATATACATTGTTAGGAGCAAAAACTGTACAAAAAACAGAATGTTCTCGACTGAACATCGTTCTTCGATGAATTTTTGTATTATTTTAAGATAAAAATTTAATAAATAATTTCATATTTACCCATGGAAAATCACGTAAACTTTAAAAATCAGATGGGGTGGTCTTACCTGAAAGGAAAAAAAACAATAAATATTAAACATATATGCCAATTTCATTACAAAGTAGTATAATAATAATAATAAAACCCTTATCCGCACCCCAATGGTGCATAGGGCATATATATATATATATATATAATGATGAAACCCTTATCCGCACCCCAATGGTGCATAGGGCACTGCGTCATATAAACGCAGTGTTATCTTGATCGTTTACACATGAATGAAAGGTGATCAGCCCTCCGCTTCAGGTACCAGTCCAGTGTAATATTGAATAAATATGACAGTGAAAAAATCACTTATATTTATTTTACCCCCCTTGGGAATCGAACCCGGGACCTCCAAAACGGTAGCCGAGCGTGCTGACCATTACACTACGGAGGCGGACAAAAATATATATATAAATATATATATAAAAACATATATATATATATATATATATATATATATATATATATATATATATATATATATATATATATGTATATATATATATATATATATGTATATATATATATATTTATATATATATGTGTATATAAATATAATTATATGTATAATAATGTAATTAAGCATAGCATAGCAAAGTATATACATATGTACGAATATATTTTTTATAAATATATGAATGACAGTGCTATATAAAAGAGATTTTAAGCCTTCCAAACATCAAAAATGAGGCAAGATATTTAGCATAGAAAAACGATATATGAATTAGCTTCCTAATAATAAATAATTGGTATTTTTATCGCAGGTTATCGACTAATAAACTTATATAATACGCTACTTGACCTCCCACTCTCTCCTCCAATATGTAAATCTGTACAGTTATACATTTTTCATATTATTCACGATCACATATTATTCATAAACACATATACAACCAATCTATATTAACATACATTTATTTTGTAGGTGCGTCGGAGAGCGGGTTAGTTTGGAAGAAAATTTGGATTGAAGATTTATCATTAAATAAATGAACAGAGTATGTAAATGTTTCAAGTTATCTTCTTATACAAGAGACACGTTCACATTTTAATAGCTTTATTGTATTACCAACAAACAGAAGCCTTTTTGACAGTATTGTTTTGAATATATGTTTCAGAGGTTGTCAATTATGTTAGGAAATTTCCCTACATATATTATACCGCTCACTCTTTTCAAGAACGTCATAAATCAAAAAACTTGATTTTTCAGGAGAACGTTTTTAAAGTTTAAAAATGTAACACAATGTATTAAAATAAATATCAAGCCACTTATTGAACTTTTTACTGTGCAACAAATCTTTTTAGGTAAAACCTGAATGTTTTTTCTCCATTTGAAAAATATTTAGTATATTTAAAAAAATAAGTAAACCATACCTTTTCTTCAAAATGCAAAAACAACATTTTCTGCCCTGTAGCGAGTAAATATTAAGTTAAAAATATGCTGCTTTTGCTGGGATATCGTACATTTTCTGGGTATTCTGAAAATATGCACGACTGAAAATTTTCGATTTTTGAATTATGACGTTCTTGAAAGGAGTGGGCGATATATTTACTAACTCAAATAAAATCTTTTACCCTGCTATCCACACCCAATGCAGCCTTTTTTTCTATCGTTAATTTCGCGAAAGCACGGTGATCCATCCTTCGCTCTAGGTACCCATACAGGGTGATAAATTAAATCAATACCAAAAGTGAAAAATCATTTATACTTATTTGTCTTCCCTGGGAATCTCTTAAAATCTTAAATCTCTTAAATTACCCACCAACACTTTATCGTAGTAGTCTACGAACCATATTAATTTTATATACATTTCTTTTATTCTAAAATAATCACATAAAATCAAAAATAAAAATGATTTTGGTTTTCAAATATATTACAATATACTGACTTAAAAACTTTGTTGATGTTAATATTCATTTGTTCAAAGTCTTAATTAATTAATCTAATTATTAATTCTCCACAAGTTATTCACCGATTGCTTTGAAAATTTGACACGATGTTGCATTTGAAAATTCGCTTTAAAATCTTTCTTTTCCATTTAACCAGAGTGGTGCACAGCAACGTGTGGCCGAGTACAATAAAATAGAAAAATAATCAATTCAGAGTATACAATGTGTACACACATACACACGTCATAAATTATTTGTCATAAACATAATATTATATGGTATGTTGTATACGAGTATGCAATATATATCTACTGGTAATCTTGAATTTTTTTTTCTTCTAAAAGATTTAAGTTTTAAAAATAAAATTAATAAAATAATTAACAGTGACCTCGTGTTTATAACCCATGTCTAATATGATTTATTCCAGTCTTGTCCAAATTCTGGCGCGCCCGCGTACTGCTCAACACGACACACCTTTAAGGCGACGTTCACACTCGATGCTTCGGCAACGTAGTGTTGCCATGTCGGCTGCCAGCCACCGGCAACTGGCAACCGGCAACCCGCTGGCGATCTTCAACGCCGATAAAGGCAACCGTCGCTTTACGCCGGGGTTCCGATCCGGGAGAAACACAAGCGTAAAAAAATCGAAGTAAAATGAACACAAATATAATGGACGATATAAGATAGGGGCCCGTATTAAAATTTTTAAAAAAATCTAACGTGTTCATTTATTACAAAACATATATATAAAATAAATTGTAAAGGTATTTGTTCGCCTCCTGGGTTCAATTCCCAGGGGGGAGGGTAAAATAAATAAGTGATTTTTTCACTCTAATATTTATTAAATATAACCCTGGCCTGGTACGTGAAGCGGAGGACTAATCAACTTTCCTTCGTGTGTTAATGATCAAGATAACACTGCGTTTATATGATGCAGTGCCCTATGCACCATCGAGTGCAGATGAGGATTTGAAGAATAAGGTATTTAACAAATAAAGATTTAATTCGTTTACAAAATAAATAATCTCTTGATATTATTGAGGATTTTTATTGAAGAAGTGTCTTCCCATAATTTTTATCTCATCCTCTTTTTCTTCGTTTTTTTTCAATTGAGTGTGATAAGTGTGATAAGTTTTTTAATTGAGTCCTTCATAAATTCTTCTAATTCTTGATTTGATAGTGGTTGGTCATGCACGTTTGACGGGTCAGGCACATCTGAGGTTGTTATATCTTGGAATCTGCATTCGCAGGTAAGCCTGGTCTACCTCTTGTACGGTAATATAATCAAACAATGTGTAAAAATATTTCTGCAATTAGAATCGCGGCACTTTGGTGTTGGCCGAACCAGTGAAGCCCACGGCCGCCACAAACCGGCGTAGTTGTGAATCGGCGTAAATCGAACCGGCGCAAAACGACAGTTACCTGTACTTTGTAGCAACGCGCCTACTCCACACCTGCCCAGAGCCAATATTTGAATTGGCAACGCGTAATTAGCTTCAACATATTAATATTTGCTCCGTAAACTGAGCGCGCGCCAATTAAAAATCGTATGGGTTAAAAAAATCAATGAAACGTTCTTCGTGTTTTGTATTCGTATGTCTCAACGAAACTAAATTATGTTTACTGCATATGTAGATAAAAATGTAAATCTTTGTTCAAATTCTTAAATCTTCTAATGTTATTCACCGATTACATTGAGGTTTTTTACATAATCATGCGTTTGAATTGAGTTTTTATCTACCTTTATAATTAAAAATATAAATGTTAGTTTTTTTTATTTTTTTTATTTTTTTTATTTTTTTGTTTTTTTAATTCGAGATAATCCAGATTTTGTGAACAAGTATTTGGACACACTCAAAATGTTGTAAATGTTAGTTTGTTCAAAATCTTAAGTCTTAAGTGATCCACCAATTGCTTTGAATTTTTGGCACTACTTTAGAAGGGAATACGTGCGTTTTTATATGGACGTGGCCAGGTTTTTTAAACCTATGTTTTAACCGCAATGGCAGCGCCATCTGTTGATCGTAATCGTCTTACTAAATGGCTACACACGTTATACTACACATTGCTTATATCGGAGAGAGTGCTTCTAAAAGGTGCTAAAATAATATGTACCTACCCACAAGCATTGTGAAATGGAACATATTACGAAATGTGTCCTTTCTATTTTATTTATTTTACATTTAACCAGACTGAGTCAAAGCAAAGCGTGGCCGAGTACAGCTTTAAGTAGTTAGACATAAAAAAGTAACAATAATTTTATTACGTAATAAAATTCTACAAAATGAAGTAAAATTCAGTAAATAAAGTGAAGCATTTTTCTATCTAAAAGGAGACTAATTCAATATTATGTTGAGAATTGAGTTACAAATCTTTAATTGTACGCTTTGCATGTTGTAATGTTTGCTAATAGAGCAATCATAGTAACATCCAATCATTACAAACCGATAATTAACTCTCCCATATATCGCTTACTCCTTTCAACAACGTCATATATCAAAAATCGTCAATTTTCTGTTGTGCATGTTTTCGAAATGCCCAGAAAATATACTATATCCCAGCAAAAGCGGCATATTTTTTACTTTATATTTACCCGCTACAGGGCAGAAAGTGTTGTTATTGCATTTAGAAGAAAAGGCATTGTTTAATAATTTGTTTAAATATACTTAATATTTTTCAAATGGAGAAAAAACATTCAGGTTTTACCGAAGAAGATCTGTTGCACAGTAAAAAATTCAATAAGTGGCTTGATATTTATTTTTAATACATTTTATTATATTTTCAAACTTTAAAAACGATCTCCTGAAAAATCTAGTTTTTTTTTATATATGACGTTGTTGAAAGGAGTGAGCGATATTTATCCATGCAAACTTCTCTCATTAATCAATTTAGCTCTCCATACTTAAGGCTTAGTTGTAATTTAGATGTTAGGACCCGGATTTAAAAGAAAGTTTTTTGCATTATGTTAAATAAGAATATAATACGTAAATAATGCCTTCATTCACTATTTCTATGACGGCTTGATTTTTAAGTCACTGGAATTTTTGAGATACTCAAAGTTTGTGTAATAATTATTATTAAAAGACAATTTATATTGCGATTTTTCGTTAAAATAAATAAATATGCACGCTTCAGCAAAAATTAACATACATCATACGAACATATTTTTTTAAATAGTCATTTTACTTACGAGTACTTAAAGCTATACATATACGACGTTTAATGTATTAAAGAATGGTTAGATGTTATATTTGGTCAGCACTTCAATATGGAGTTGAATCGCGGACCCTCAAGATCAACGCTATGAACGGGTAGAGGCATTCGAAATGTATTTAATGTCAACGTTCAACGCTATGCATCAAATGGATCGATACGTTCAACAACGTGAATGTGCTCCAAAGACCAAGAGTAGAAAGACAGATGCTGAATGATTTCAAAGTCCGGAAGGTGTCTTAGAGGAGAGAAGTACAAACTATTGCGCCCAATCATAAAAGGCAAAATAGAAGGTAGACGAGATGTGGGCAGAAAACAGATCTCTTGGATCCGGAATATACGAGATCGGATGGTGATCAGAACTATCTAAACGCTGTTTAGAGCTGCCCAAGACGGGGAAAATCTCTCTCAAGTGATACGAGTAGTCAACGTCGAGGGGCCCTACATGGCACACAAAGAAGAAAGATATATATAAAAGTATATATATATATATATATATATATATATATATATATATATATATATATATATGTATATGTATTATATATATATATATATATATATATATATATATATATATGTATATGTATTTACATATATATATATATATATATATATATATATATATATATATATATATATATACATATTTATATATGTATAAATATATATATATATATATATATATATATATATATATATATATATGTATTTGTGTGTGTATATATATATACATATATAAATTTATTATTATCGTTTGTATCTTATTACATACGCTAGCCTTTCCGTTTAGACTTAGTACATTATATTATGTATCACGCTAACCGGAAATTTGTTTTTGAATGAAACAAAAGATAAGTATTTTTCGCGAATAAAGAGGACCCATTCATTAGTCAATCTATCAAAATTGACCTTAAAACTTCACCTTTTTATCTGCAAAACAACTTTTAGCTCTTACTGAAAGTGTATAGGAACCTAAATGGATAATTTTAATACCTACGCATATAATTTGTCATAATTATTATTTAAATCGATTTCTAGTTCAATATTCAGGTTAATGAACCTATCCGGTCTATCCTCATGTACTCACTAAACTACTAAAAAATAATTTTAAAAAATGTATAAATTCTGACTTTGATGCTAAAATATTGAAAGAATCATTTCCTTATGAATAATACACTTTCTATTAGAAAAGTATGAAACTTTACTATATTTCTTTGAAACCCTAATCCACGATCATATGGTCCCCTACAACTTAATTCTACTCCTCATGCCTTCTCTGCTTTCGACAATTTACAGTATCATCAATATACAATACTGTAATCATTTAAAAGTCGAAATAAGCGTATCGATAAATTTAAGAACGGTGTGACGAGATGGTTGGAACACCTGGAACGAATGAGTGAGGAAAGAATGGTAAAACAAATTTACGAGGCGAATGTAGTTGGAAGACCGAGAAAAACTTGGCATGATCAGGTATGTCGAATACTTGAAAGCGCCAGGAGTCGAAATAATCGGCGGGTATGTGTGAGGAGATGGATGAATGTGGAGAGACGAAGAATGTTTGCAAAGACAGAATGGTGTGGCGTTCTATTCTCTCTGCTTATCCCTTGGGGGAAGCGGCGTGATGGTTAGTTAGTGAGATTAAAAAATAAAATAAAAAACCTCTTTACAAACGTACCGAGGAAGCTGAAACTGGCACTAGGTACAGGTTATCAATAATAGGTAGAATTGATGAATGTTACACGTGTGTAAAGTTATCACTTAAACCAGTCTATAACGGTCGTCAGCCCCGTAAATGCCCAGACTACCATATTCTTCTTCATCTTTGATGAGATGTCAAAAAATAATATGAAAAATAACTACTATAATTGGAAATAATCCAGATTTGTGAACAAGTATTTGGACACACTCAAAATCTCCTTTATTCACTCGTATTCCTAACATTTATTTCGAGTAAATTTATTTATAAAATAAAATATAAGTATGCAATATTTCTATCTTGATTCAATGAATGCCAAAGTGCTAAGCAGTATAATGTCTATTGAAAGCACTTCACTGATGGAGTATGAAAACTTAATTGAAAAGAGAAAAAACTGTGAATAGACGAATGTAGGTCGGCGCCTTATAAAATCCGTTCGGTCAACGCGTCTCGGAACGTCGACAAAGGCTAGGTTGAACTAGGAAATAATAATAAATTAATAATTATTACTGGTGCATTTTTCCTCCCACACCATTTCACGTTCATAATAGTAACGTACCCCACCCACTGAGGTACAGACTGGCCACTGAGTACTAGTGATGCGCATCACCAACTAATTACAAGGTTCAATCGTTGATAACCGGTCATGCCGGTACCTGTGGAAGAGCTTAATTCGATAATATCAATTAATATCTCCCTTGGCATGATCAAGTATTTCAAATACTTGAGAGTTTTATTATTTATTGATTCGGCATTAAATTTATGGAATGACATGTTGATTATTTTTTTAAAGTATAATACTTATTGAGAAAAAACTGTGGATGAAAACAACTGTTGTTTTCGAAACTAGTCGTGTGTGGTGAAATAAAACTCAATAAGTAGTATTATACCAGTGTTTGATTTTGTTTAATAATTGAAAGTTGTCAGGTCAGTAGTCGGAATAATTTGCGATTAACGTTATCTTCACTACATAGTTAAATGCTAACTTTCGTATGGAATCGCAATCCAAGTACTGATATAAATGACACTATAATTCCAACAGGAATATTTGGTACCAATCCATGGTACAGTAAAATTGAAATCTGAATTGATCGAAAACTGAATTCCGGATCTCACGCATGTAGATAAACATCATCAATCGTAACCACTACTCTACGAAGGCGGACAATGAACAATGAATATAAATTGAATGACTGTAATAACTGTCAAAGATTATTATGTTTAAAAATATGAATAATTCGTTCGTCATGACCGATCATTCGCTTCACTATCAGGCACTGGCCTCGGGGGCCATTTAACTATCCAATAATTCGGGAAGACTAATCAAGATGAAGATTCTGTGACGTATGTCCTTGTACGATGCTTCAGAATCATTTTTAACGGGCAAAAAGTTAAAACACGTGTAGCTTAATGTTGTTAAAAAATAGTTCTATATAATATGAAGCATGCGTGAACAGTGTGTGAATACGGCGCTCAAAAAACAAACAATTATAAATATTGATGGTAAAAAAGAGTTACTTACGCTGCGAGTGTTTTTGCCTAGAATTTTCACTCATGAATTACATGAAATTATAGTAACTTTAAACATAAAGAGTAAATCCACTCACGAGTAGGCATAGGCTATGAAACTTGAATTATGCACCATTGTTGTGCGGGTAAGGGTTTGAAGAGACATATATACAATTCATTTTATGCTCACCATTATACTCACTCAAGAGATGAAATATTTGAGTTTAGAATAAGAGTTATTCCTCAGTTCAATGGTTTATAGGTCGCAAAGGACCGAAGACAATAACCTTATTAGTAATTGGATGACATATATAATCTTTTGTTGCTTTTTAAAGTCAAATAAAATAATAAATCAGTTCCGTTTAAAAAAATTAACTGATTTTTTTTCGTGCATAACACATAAATAATTTGCACTATTTGATTAAATTTTATGTTTAAAGCGTTTTATTTTTATAGTAGTGATTTAAAAAATTCAAATCATATATTGTTTTGCCGGGATACAACACCAAGCTACCTGATTATATTGATTTTTTGGGTATAGGTTTTTTCATATTTTTTATCTACTTCTTAAACGTTTTCAAAACGCTTTTTTTTTTCAAACAAATTTTGTTTTTAAACAATAAAGAACAATAATTTTAAACCCCCAAAAAACTATTTGAATTATTTATTTTATTCAAACAAAATAAACCGTTTTTACCTTCATCCCTGTTGGTTATAGTGACATTTTCGCGTTCAAGACAACGCAAAGTTCTGCCTCGTTACTTTTAATATTATGCACAAAAAATACCCGAACAAAAGCATTTTAATTTGCAAATGGCAGTCAGCCATGAAATGTCAGATAAAGGCGGGAACCGCATTCTAATTTCGAACTCCAGCTGTGCAAACAGGACTGATTTTCATTCCATAGATAATATTGTGAATTTCCGCGGGAAAAATTATAGTCGACAATCATAGATGCGATGTGAAATCATACAGATTCAATGCCAAGAATAAGATAAAACGGTTTATTTTTACGCTGACTTGAGTTTGCTCTTGCCGACTGTCAGAAAATTGTTTATTGTTTTATTTTTTAAATAGAAAATAAGTATTTTAATGGAAGTTAATTGTTACGGACGGATCGCACACCCCGTACGGCGGCCCTGAAAAAGAATTCCAGGCGCCTGGCGGCGAGCGAAACGGTCGCCCGTCGGAATGCGACCCGAAGAAGGGCCTCTATGGATTCTACCGATTTCTCATGTATTTACAGAATGTATTAGATGTAAGAAAGAATAAGACAATGTTAATATTAAATGCGCCTAGATGTTAAGTTGTATAAATAGATTACTGATAAAATAAACTTGTAAATTGTAATGTAATAACGAACTGTTGGAACGGCACCGGTACGGTATGAAAGTGTAGCCCGTCCGGTGCCCATTAGAGAGAGACAGAGATATGGCTGTCTCTCTCCCCCGGCCGCTGATTGGCTGTACTTTCCCACTGTCGGGCGGTACGCGATCACGGCCGGGTATATAGAGGGCGCATTTTTTGGTAATAAACCAGTTCTGGTGTGACTGTTGAAACCTGTGTTTCATTTCTCCGCTCCCGCTCCTTGGACGACTCGCCGCGCCGCCAGCCTGGACCGCTTCGCCTCATTATACCGATTCACGGACCAGTTTCGGAAAGCCCTTATCAGGGCTATTGAGGTTGACTTGTCGGTTCAGTGCCCGCTCTTCCCGGCTCATACATCCATTCACCTCCGTCCGTATCCAGCTTACTCGGTAACTCGGTACGGCGGGGCCGTCTGGAACGTCACCCCTTACAACGGTGGCATAGTTGGGAGATTCCGAAGAAGGCCAGGCGTGTACATTTTTGAGAGTCATCGCACGTAACCCACGCCGGTTACATTTTGGTCCTTCGAGCCGGATCCTTCAACGCAGTCTCCAGCTACGATGCCTGCATCCCTGAGGTCGGGACGCAACGTCGCCATGGAGCCCGAAGAGCAGCGCCGTGAGGAGGATCGGGACTCTGTCAGTTCAGTCCGGACTGATACGAGTAGCGACTTGCGCCGCCAGATGGCGGAGCTAGCCGCCAGCAACGAGAGGCAGTTCCAGCAACTCCGTGAGCTGTTGTCGAAGTGCACAGCAGCTAACGTAAGCTCCCCAGGGGGGGAGGTTATCGCGGGTGTCGAACAATCCACCCACCTACGAACGCGGCAGGACGACGCCGCCAATCAGCCCAGAACGGGATTCAGGACATCGGCCGCAGCTCTACCGGTTCCGGTGTTGGATCCGGAACCTACGCGATTCGCTGGGGAATCGCGGGACGAACTGACCGGCCACAGAGGAGAAGCGCCCGGGGGACATGGCCCGGCGCCTACTGGCAACGCGGAGCCGAGGCGTATGGAAACCTCTGGCTTGCGTTGGCGCGCACCGGACGAACGCGATCGCTACCCGGTACGCGAATGGGTCGACGGAGCTCGACCGGACGAACGGCACCGCAGAGATGATGGAAGAGCAATCTACGCGGAGCCCTCACCCCGAGGCGGGGACTACTTTCGATGGTCGGGGCAGCCGCCGGAGTTGCCCAAGTTCAGCGGAGACCCGAGGGAATGGCGCCGCTTCAACGCGGCATATCTCCAATCTACTGAGAGATGGGGGATAGGGGACGCTGACAACATCGGAAGATTGGCGCGCGCACTGGAAGGGCGTGCGCGTCACATGGTAGCAGGCCTGCTACTGTATCCGCGCAACGTGTCGGAAATATTGCGGACGCTGGAGGACGCCTTCGGCAGCCCGACACTCATCATCGCGCAGATACTGGAAGACGCCCGGAGGATGCCGAGTCTCGCCGACCACCCCGCGGATGAAGCAGTCGTGGATTTTGCGGTTTCGATACGCAACGTCATCACCACCGTGGACGGGATGGACGCTTGCTATCTCGACAACCCGCAGCTGCTAGCGGAGATGGTTGCCAAGATGCCGACGCAACTCCGGTGGGATTGGTTCCGCGATCGCCGCCGCGAGACGAGGAGCAGTATCTACGATCTCGCCGCTTGGCTTGACGAGATCACCGCCGGCATCACGCGCCACGGAGGTCTGTTCAGAATGGTGGCGAGGAACAGAGACAAGGAGCGCGCGGGTCAGCGCGACAAGTGCGCCGAGCCCGCCCGCCGCGAGAACGCTCGACGCGTCGAGCCAAGGAGTCACGTGTTTGCGACGCGCGACACGACGAGTGACAAGGAATGCGTATTTTGTAAGGCCAGCGGGCATAACTTACGCCGATGCAAACGGTTCGAGAAGAAGACCGTGGACGACCGCTGGGAATTTGTGCGGCTGTCCAAACTGTGTTTCCAGTGTTTGGAATCAGGGCACAGGGTGCCCGAGTGTGAAGCAAGAAAGTGTGAAATCTGCCGGAGACACCACAATAGAATCCTGCACTACCGCACGGATGGTGCCGCGGAAGCCGTGAAAAGTGAGGAAGTTGTGGACAATGCGCAGGTGCTGTGGACAAATGACTGTGAGGTCCCGGTCACATTCAAAGTGCTGCCGGTTACTTTGAAGGGACCGCGGGGGACCGCAAAAGTGTTCGCCTTGTTGGACGAGGCTGCGTCTGTGACCCTCCTCGAGGAGGGTGTCGCCCGCGCGATAGGTGCTACGGGGATAGCAAGGAATCTGACGATAAAAGGTGCGACTGGACAAAGCAACACACACAGGTCGCAGCGTGTAACGGTGACCTTGATAAGTGATCACAACGGGGAATTCGAGATCGGGGCGAGGACCATCAAGGACTTGGACCTTGTACACAAAAGTGGCGCGCCCGCGCGGACTGGAGCTCGCGTCATCAGACCGCAGATGCTGATCGGCCTCGATAACGCGTCTCTCATGTTCCCGATCGACACTCCAGTGCTTCGGGAGGATGGTCAGCTGACCATAGTGACCACACTGGGGCCAGTAACGTACGGGGGTACCGTACACCCCAACTTCAATCTGCCAAACAACCGGGTCGAGCAAGGGTTGGACGAGCTATTGAAGAGAAACTTCGCCGTGGAGTCATTGGGCGTCTCCACCGCCGAAAGGAATCGCGCAACCGATAAGCGCGCATTGGAACTCTTGAAGAATACTACAAGACAGCTCCCGTCAGGCCAATGGGAGACCGGGCTATTATGGGCTCGGGACGGAGACGTACTGCCGTGCAATCGCCAGGCAGCCTTGAACAGGCTTCACTCTCTAGAAAGGAAGCTAGGACGTGACGCGGCATTGGCAGCGGCTTACAAGGCCAAGATAAGTGAATATATTGGAAAAGGATATGCTGTGAAGCTCGACCCCGCAGAAGAGAATGTGCACCACCCGAGGGAGTGGTATTTACCTCACTTCGCTGTGAGTAACCCGAACAAGCCGGGTAAGATAAGAGTGGTATTTGACGCTGCCGCCCAGCACCGGGGGACGTCATTGAATGACCACTTACTGACAGGACCAGACCTCCTGTCCTCGCTGTTGGGGAACCTCCTTCGATTCAGGGAAGGGGCCGTGGCGGTAGCCGCAGACATCAAGGAGATGTTTCTGCGAATTAGGATCAATGAAGCTGACCAGCCATCGCAAAGGTTCCTGTGGCGAACGAATAGCCGGGATGAACCCGAAACGTACATGTTGACATCGATGATGTTCGGCGCGAAATGCTCGCCCAGTAGTGCCCAGTTTGTCCGCGACAAGGTCGCCCAAACGTACGCACACGAATTTCCGGCCGCCGCGGCGGCCATACAAGGACGAATGTATATGGATGACTATTTGGATGCGACCGACAGCGAAGAAGCGGCCGCATCCCTCATACATGGCCTGAGGCAGGTGCTCCTAAGGGGAGGCTTTGAGCTCACGAGGTGGGCGTCTAATAAGCCAGGAGTCCTGAAAGGCATTGCGGAAATGGAAAAGGCGGAAAATGCCATCAGAATAGGAGAAGCAAATACAACGGAAAGAGTCCTGGGTTTAATGTGGAACCCCAGGAGCGACACGTTTCTCTTCGAATATGGGACCGAGATGGCCTCGATCCCCGAGAACCCCACCAAGCGCCAAATGCTGAGCGCGACGATGAGTATTTTTGACCCGGTCGGCTTTATTACGTGCCTCACCGTGCGGTCAAAAATTATCCTACAGGCCGTCTGGCGATCAAAGACGGGCTGGGATGAGACGCTGTTGCCGGAGCACTCTGAGAGATGGTCAGAGTGGCGCCGGCTGATGGAGAACAACGAATGCAGAATACCAAGATGTGTGCTACAGTCTAAAGGGCGACTCGTGACGCTGCACATCTTCTGCGACGCATCTGAACAGGCTTGTTGTGCGATAGCCTACTTTGTGAACGCCGGCGACGCGGCGTTCGTGATGGCCAAATCGAAAGTGGCCCCCCTGAAGCCGCTCTCCATACCGCGCCTAGAGCTACAGGCGGCACTGATGGCGGCACGGATGGCTGCCACCATCAAAAGGGAGAGTCAGGCGAGGATAGTAAGAACGATCTACTGGACGGACTCCAGCACGGTGCTGTGTTGGATACGCAATGATCCTTTGAAATATGCAACGTTCGTGGCCAATCGATTGGGAGAGATCGATGAGTTGACCACGCGTGAAGAATGGAAATGGGTCCCCACAAAGGAAAACCCGGCGGACATTGGAACCCGCGACAAGGGGACCCCTGACCTCTCAAGAGACGGACTGTGGTTTGGGGGCCCGCGTTTCTTGAGGGAGGAAGAGACAGAATGGCCCACAGAGAAAGTTGGGCGAACGAGACCAAGCGCAGAAGCGCTCGAAGAAAAACCGGTTCGACAGTTTGTCGGACACACAAGGAACGAGGAGGCCCTCCCGCAGGTGGAGCGGTTCTCCTCCTGGACCCGGCTGGTGCGCACGACCGCCTGGGTACTACGATTCATCTCCAGATGCCGGCGGCACTCGGTCACAGGACAACCCGGAGGGGGGTTTGAGTTGCGCGCCGCGGAGATGCAGGACGCTGAAAACATGTGGATTAGGAGGTCACAAGAAAGCTCATTTCAAGACGAGCTGCAAATGCTGCGGGAGGGAAAGGGAAGCCCGCCCGGAAGCCGTCTGTACGCCGCGACGCCGTACTTGGACAGCAATGGAATAATACGAATGGGTACACGCCTTAAGGCCGCGTCCGAATTCGCGGCAGGCCTCACTGCCCCACCCGTCCTCGACGGAGCATGCCGATATGTGCGGCTATTGATTGAACATGTCCACAAGAAAGGTGGACATCCAGGAACAGAAAGAACTGTAGCAGACCTACGAACGAAGTATCATATCCTGCGGCTGAGGGACGCCGCTAAGAAAATATCACGGGAATGTCAGACATGTGAGACAGCTCGGAGCAGACCAAGGATCCCACTGATGGGACAGTTGCCCGCATCCCGGCTTGCGTACGGCGCACCGCCCTTTGCGCACTGCGGAGTAGATTTCTTCGGGCCGATAGCCGTGACTGTCGGCCGAAGACGGGAAAAACGTTATGGCGTTCTTTTTACGTGTATGGTTACACGCGCCATCCACCTAGAACTCGCGTCCTCACTGCAAGCGGACTCCACGATAATGGCAGTGAGGCGGATGATTTCCCGGAGAGGGTGCCCCATCGCCCTGTACTCCGACAACGGGACCAATTTCCACGGCGCCGACAAAGAGATGCGCGACGCCGTGACGGAACTACGGAAGGATGGAAAATTGTTGGCGGAGCTGACAATTCGGAACATAAGATGGGAATACATACCGCCATCTTCCCCACACATGGGTGGGGCATGGGAGAGGCTCGTTAGGTCGGTAAAACGAGCTCTCAAGGCGACTTTAAACGAACAGGCTCCGAAGGAGGAGACCCTGAAAACGATACTGGCCGAGGCAGAGTATTCAGTTAACAACCGTCCACTTACACAGGTGACTCTGCAGCCCGAGGAAGCTATACCCCTCACCCCGAACCACCTGCTCATCGGAACCGCTAATGCGCACCCCACGCTGGCGCATTACGACGAAGACGACGAAGGAGCCTGCCTTCGCAAACAGTGGCGGATCGCCCAGAGATCCGCGGATATGTTCTGGCGGCGCTGGCTGCGGGAATATCTCCCAACGTTGGCCCAACGGAAGAAATGGCGCGATCCCGCGCCTCCGATCCAGAAGGACGACATGGTCGTAATTGTCGACCCGAACCTGCCGAGGAACTGTTGGCCGCGGGGAATAGTGACCCGAGCCGACCAAGCAGCAGACGGCCAAGTACGAGTCGTGGAGGTAAAGACCCCTAGGGGGGTCTACACCAGGCCGGCCGCAAAGATCGCGGTAATAAGAAGAGAAGGCGCGCGACCCGTCCCCGAGAATTCAGGTGCAGACTAGCTGCACGGGGGGAGTGTTACGGACGGATCGCACACCCCGTACGGCGGCCCTGAAAAAGAATTCCAGGCGCCTGGCGGCGAGCGAAACGGTCGCCCGTCGGAATGCGACCCGAAGAAGGGCCTCTATGGATTCTACCGATTTCTCATGTATTTACAGAATGTATTAGATGTAAGAAAGAATAAGACAATGTTAATATTAAATGCGCCTAGATGTTAAGTTGTATAAATAGATTACTGATAAAATAAACTTGTAAATTGTAATGTAATAACGAACTGTTGGAACGGCACCGGTACGGTATGAAAGTGTAGCCCGTCCGGTGCCCATTAGAGAGAGACAGAGATATGGCTGTCTCTCTCCCCCGGCCGCTGATTGGCTGTACTTTCCCACTGTCGGGCGGTACGCGATCACGGCCGGGTATATAGAGGGCGCATTTTTTGGTAATAAACCAGTTCTGGTGTGACTGTTGAAACCTGTGTTTCATTTCTCCGCTCCCGCTCCTTGGACGACTCGCCGCGCCGCCAGCCTGGACCGCTTCGCCTCATTATACCGATTCACGGACCAGTTTCGGAAAGCCCTTATCAGGGCTATTGAGGTTGACTTGTCGGTTCAGTGCCCGCTCTTCCCGGCTCATACATCCATTCACCTCCGTCCGTATCCAGCTTACTCGGTAACTCGGTACGGCGGGGCCGTCTGGAACGTCACCCCTTACAACGGTGGCATAGTTGGGAGATTCCGAAGAAGGCCAGGCGTGTACATTTTTGAGAGTCATCGCACGTAACCCACGCCGGTTACATTAATATAATTCTTCATATTTATTACCCAACAACTGCTTCGTTATATACGAATTCAATAAAAATAATTGATATACAAAGATATTATATTTAAATTTAAATTAATTGATACACATACTTACGTATCAATATTGTATTTCATTTATATTAAATACATATCTCGATGAAAACAACTTAATTTAGTCGTTGAACGTTGAAACGACAGTATAACGATTTAAAATTTATCCAGCGCTCAGTCTGGACCATTGGTCTACTAATAACCGAAACGAAGCGACATCAAACATAGTTAACGATCACTAATGCTTTACTTTAAGCGCTATACTCATACATTGACTAACTTGAAGGTTGAGAAAGCTAAATTTTGTCAAACATATAGTTAAAATAGCCAAAATTATATTTAAATTCAGATTTTTACTGTAACTATAAAATCGTAATTGTGTCAATATGTGTTATATTTTTACTCGTAAACTTAAATTATATTGCGTAATTATTTATACGTATATCCAAATGCTGGACGATGCACGCCACCCAGTCTAGGCATCTAGAAACTGCTGAAATGCGAATGCTTAGATGGTCAGCTGGAGTGTCCCTTAGAGACAAAATAAAGAGTTCACGAATTCGTGGAAGCCTGAGTACAATAGACATCAATAGTAAGGTAGAGAAAAGGCAATTTAGATGGTATAAGAACATAGAACGCAGAGAACATGAACATATTATGAACTAGTCAATCGCCATGGATCTTTCTCGAAAGACATCAAGAGGAAGACCAAAAAACTCATGGATACTACAGATAGATAACACGATTCGAAGGCATGGCCTAGGTAACGTTTCCATGACAGAATAACCTACATCCTGAGGATAAGGAGAGCTGACCTCAACAGTCTACAAAGACGATTAGTTAGGATAGAGCCAGGAAGAAGAAGAAGAGCTATTTATACGTACATAACTTATTGTGTGATTGTTAAAATGTAAAAACATAAAATACATTTACAAATACTTTATAATAGTAAATTATAAAGCGCCATTAAGATGAGTTTTTACGCACATTTTCCGCACATTTTACGCACATTTTCCGTATTTGCAAGTGTACATTGGTTAGCAAATTCAAAATTTGGTAATGATAAAGCGTTAACGAAAATTAATATTGACGAGACGTCAGTTGGGCCTTGGTGAAGACAAACAACTTCTCACGACGCTCCCATACTCCCTCCACTTAATGTGTTGACATCTTAGTGATGATAGATTATAAGAGGAAGTCTTGGATAAATAAACAGGAAAAATACCTCCGCCATACTTCAAAAATTAACTGTATTTAAAAATATAATACTAAATACACATATTTAACATTTTTTGACACCTCAGCACAGATGAAGAAAAATATGGAAGTCTGGACATTTACAGAGCTTACGATCTGTCATAGGGTGGTTAAGTGATCACTTTACACACGTGGAACATTCACGAATTCTACCCATGATTGACAACAACACTGATCAATATCGTGAAACAAGTAACTGCCAGCTATGTTAAAATGAGAAAAAAATCAATAATAAATACTGAGTGGAGATAATCCAGATTTATGAACAAGTATTTGGAAAAACTCAAAAAAAATATTTGTGAACGAGATTTTTAAAAAAGTATTTCATCCACTTGAAAGTATTCAGGTAATGTGGAGATACATAAATGTGAAAGAGGCGAAGAATTTTTGCAAAGACAGTGGTGTTGTATTCTATTCTCTCTCCTACCCCTGCGGCGATGCAGCATGATGGTGATTTAGCTATTATTTTTTGACATCTCATCAAAGATGAAGAAGAATATGGAAGTCTGGGCATTTACGGGGCTGACGACCGTCATAGGCTGGTTTAAGTGATTACTTTACACACGTGTAACATTCGCCAATTCTACCCATTATTGACAACCAAACTACTCAAATTAATTACTGTAATTGGAGATAATCTAGATTTTGTGAACAAGTATTTGGAAACACTCAAAATGTTGTGATTTAGCTAGTTAGACAACATGCATTTTAATAACCTCTTTTTTAAATCCAATAGTTCACATTGGTACTACGGATAAAGACGCCTCCATTTTTTATCGCGTTCAAAATTCTTCATACATAATTCAGCAACAACAAAAAATCTCGAATGAAGAACGCTCTTGATTCAAGATGATGAATTAAACAAACAGAGCAAAAGTCTTATTCAAATATATGCTAACGTTCTCAGCATACTAAGGCGTAGTGTTACTCACTGAACTGCCATACAGTCACTAAACAGGACTGATAATACATACAGTAAAACTTCGATATGACGGACCTCAATTTTGCCATAGTAACGATTTTCAAGAGAAAAACCGCTTTTAGATTTATTTTTTCTCAAAAACCGATACACAAATATTGTTTTCACATATTTAAATTTTGACATATCGCTCACTCCTTTCAAGAACGTCATACATCAAAAAATTAATTTTTCAGGAGAACGTTTTTTAAGTTTAAAAATATAATACAATGTATTAAAAATAAATATAAAGCAACTTACTGAATTTTTTACTGTGCAACAGTTCTTTTTAAGAAAAACCTGAAGGTTTTACCACCATTTGAAAAATATTTAGTTTATCTAAAAAATAATTTAACAATACCTTTTCTTGCAAAAACAACACTTTCTGCCCTGTAGCGGGTAAATATTTAGTTAAAAATATGCCTCTTTTGCTGGGATATAGTACATTTTCTGGGCATTCCAAATGCATGGACAACTGAAAATTGACGATTTTTGATTTATTGAAAGGAGTGAGCGATATTACAAAATGTTGCATGGTTATTTTGTGTCTCGGGCGATGCGGATACTTTATCGGGTTGATGGTGTGTAAACTTAATCGTTGTTTTTTTGTTCTAGATTTCAAGTGACTCTGAAATCTACCTACGGTTATGCAAAACCGCTTATCTTGGCCCTACTTAGGATTCAACTTAATACTTTTTTATTTAGTCATTTAGTCTTTACCTACTAGTGAGTTGATTGACTCTGTTTAAAGTTACTTCAATTTCATGTTATTCATGAGGAAAAATTCTAGGTAAAAACGCTCGTAGTTGGGTAGACACTCTACTAGGAAACATAAGCGCAGGTTCGATTTCCGGGGAGGGGAAGGGGGTGAAAATAAATATTTGTGAATTTACACTCTAATATTTATTTAATATTACCCTGGACTGGTCCCCGAGACGCAGGAGTGATCGCAAGGCGAAAATTTAGACAGAATGACAAAGAATTACGATCGTATCAATTTGAGTAGCGAATATTGATCAAGGAAATTATAACATGTCGCTCACTCCTTTCAAGAACGTCATTAATCAAAAAACTTGATTTTTCAGGAGAATGTTTTTAAAGTTTAAAAATATAACACAATGTATTAAAAATAAATATCAAGCAACTTATTGAACTTTTTACTGTGCAACAGATCTTTTTAGGTAAAACCTGAAGGTTTTTTCTCCATGTGAAAAATATTTAATATATTTCAAAAAATAATTAAACAATCCCCTTTTCTTCAAAATGCAAAAACAACATTTGCTGCTCTGTAGCGGGTAAATATTAAGTTTAAAATATTCCTCTTTTGCTGGGATATAGTACAATTTCTGGGCATTTGGAAAACATGCACAACTGAAAATTGTCGATTTTTGATTTATGACGTTCTTGAAAGGAGTGAGCGATGTGTCAAATTTTTACACTTTGTGGGAAAGTCCTAAATATTAATTGATGATATGTTTTGGATAAACCAGGACATATTTATTTAATAATTACAATACTAATGCATAATATGTGTACATTGGCGAGCTTTTATACTGTAAAAATATATCTTCCAACCATCCAAAATTAGACTTTTGAACTTGGTCAAAATCAAAACATACAATTAGACATTAAAATAAAGAACCCCATTTTGGATAAAATGCAGCGTTTGTTTACCCTCAAATACATACATATATGAACACACTTTTAACATATTTTAATAAATACGTAACCTTGTTCCTTATTTAGAAAATATGAAAACACGAATAAGACAAATAAATAAGCTCCATTTGTGACAAATCTCGATTTTTATAAGATATTGAATCCATTTTATATTATGTATTGTTGTGTCTTTTGTATCTTTTTTAGGGATCATCCTTATTATATTATTTTGAGAAATACAAATACTTTTTTTTTATCCACTCACATTTTTACTAACAACCAACTAGTTTCGGCAACAACGTGTTGCCCTCTTCAGGGTTTTAGTCATAAATTAAACTCTGAAGAGGGACACAGGTTGTTGGCGAAACTAGTTGGTTGTTAATAAAAATGTGAGTGGATCAAAAAACAAAGTATTTTACTTCTCAAAATAATGTATGAATATGATCCAAAAAGTTAGTGTTTTCAATATTCAAAACATCAACCTTTTTCATTTTATTATGAACTATACACATTAACTATCATTTTTAAGACGGATAAACTAAATATGCTATAAATCCTTGCACAAAATAGACAAAGAGAATTTTCTAAAGCAACTCATAAATATATTAAAAAATGAAAAAGTAAAAACCTTATTCCATCTGCCAGAAATGTAAATTTAATCTAATTTATATTAAAACCCAAGAATTTTAGCATGCAAGATCCGTCATTTTTTGTAACTATAATTTGAACGAAATTCCCATCAAAAAATTAACGACATAATAAAAAAACAATACTATCGAAGCCGTTTTAAGCCCACACCTTTAGAGAACGAAGTAAAAACCATTCCATCGGCGGCGATAAATAAACTAATAATAAATAATCTTCATAATAAACAATGGAAAATTACCTACATACACCTTTTAAAAGAATCGCCGTAATTAGATTGGGTAATAAAATAAAATTGTCGATTTATATACCATGACCACAACAACGCCATAAAAGGCAAGTCAAGGTTTACCGAAGGTACATAAAAATAAATACACTATCTACTATGCTTAGTCAAAACCATAACAAATGCAGATGTCGAATAGCTTATCTATTGTACATATATTAATAATTAATGCACAAGTGAAATTGCTATAGTTACGATTTTCATGAGAAAAACCGCTTTTAGATATTTTTTTCTCAAAAACCGATACACAAATATTGTTTCATTTTGTAAAAATGTTGACATATTATAAAATGTTGATTGTTGCATGGTTATTTTGTGTCTTGGGCGATGCAGATACCTTATCGGATTGATGGTGTGTAAACTTAATCGTTGTTTTTTTACCTAACGTCTAAGTGACTTTGAAATCAAGCTACGGTTTATGCAAAACCGCTTATCATGGCCCTACTTAGGATTCAACTTAATAATTTTTAGTCATTTAGTCTTTGCTTACTAGTGACTGGATATTTAAGTAGAACATATTTGATGGTATACATATGAAGCGAGTGACACAGGTTACGGTAAAAGGCATTGTGACTTTATATGAAAAGTATTGGAGGAGGAATAATATAAGGCACGAGAAAATGAGAAGTTGGAGTTCTTTGGTAGAAAATCACTATTAATAATTTCGAAAAAGATGCTGTTCGTTTCGAAGCCGATCGACGTAAAAGGCATACTCGCAAATATACAATTCAGTAAGCTTCCGGCTGCGGGAGGAGCCAGACGTGTCTCTGCATACATGTTTTAAGAATCTATATTGGAATTTGTTTTTTTTTTAGAATGTGTATTGAAAAAATATTTCATAATTTATTTTTAACTTCTCTCCTTTTAATAACTCTTCTCTTCTCAAAACCAAATATTTATATCGACAAAAAATTTAGTTTTACAATACGAAAACGGTATTTTAAGCAAAAGTTTCAATTACGTTAAATTTTACCCGGGCTCAAAAAAATTAAGTTGCTGGCTATCGAATGTCCCGCCTTAAGTGTAATAAAATACATAGTGATTATTCAAGATGTAAAATAGAAAATCGCAAATTTAGTGCTTCATATATTAAGTATACACTGTATACTCTTTAGGTTAGGAGTATATAGAAACATTGCATTAAGAATGTGTTTTATCAATATTTAGTACCACCCTAAAAAATATGTGTATAGAAAAGGCTAGCAGAGTTTATTATTCAAACAAAATTACGCTTAAGGCGATTTGATCATATCTGGCGTAGGTAATATTATCCTTTTGTGATATCAACGCAAAGTAACTAAGTACGCTATGAAAATTACAATTCTAATATGTAATGAATAAAATTTATATCTGTTAATTTTACGACATCGTTTATCTCACAGTTAACGATACATCAATTTAAAATCGAAAAAACATTTCTTTGAAATCACCGCTTACTTTAAAGTACACCTTAAAGAATAACATTTGTTTAACTATCATAATTGTACAACATTATTTAAAACAGGGTAATGTCAAACCTGTTTCTATTATTTGGACTTCTTCAGACTATCAAACACGATGTGAACGACCTTTAACCTTTATTCATTCATTCATTCGGCACACTTTTTGATACTATCAATCCATTTTTTATTTAAATGTTACTTGTACATTACTGGTTTCATTAGGTTGTAAGAACGGTGACAAAAATTTAATAGTGTCTCAACTTGATTTAAAACATAAATTGTTTTCCCATTTATATGAAAGAAGATGGAAGTCTGAGCATCCTAGGGCTTACGACCTGGCATTTGGCTGGCTTAAGCGATCACTTTATACATTTGTGTAACGGCCACCATTCTGTCCATTACTGAACATCCATATTGCATTAATTATTTATGGAAACCTGTATGTATGCAATGGTCTTAAAAGCTATTGACATCTCATCCGTAGGGTAAATAATCCAGTGTCCGATAAAATAAATCATTTCAACAGTGTGAAAATACAATGATTTTACAATAAATAAATCCATTAATATAAAAACTAATAAAAAGTATACTTAAATATAAACTTTCATTAATTGATTCGGCGGTCACTTTGTGGTAAAATCTATCCATTTTAAATTTAAGTTTTACTAAGTTAATACCACTATTTGTATTATTCACCAAGTAAAACTAATATTAAAAATGCATAAATATTAACACTGTATAAGATTGTTTTATGTTTTTATAATAGATTTATTTTTTTAATGAAAAACAGAAATATTTGTGTTATTAATATTTAAAATAATACTTCAATTTCATTCTATTTCTGTGACACTAAGCGGCTCATTATTAAAAATAGATATCAAATTGTGGTAGAGTGGGTTCGAACACAGAAACTCTGACTCAAGAGTCTGCGACACTAACCACGGGACCACAACCCGAAACATATACATTTACTCGATATATATATATTTTTATCAATTCATATCTAAAGTACATGTATTTCGATGATTTCTATGTATTATACCAAACTAAATTTTCGATTATTTAAACATAAGAAGGAGTTAAACGCTATTTTTGTATAAATAAAAATTATCATTAAATTATGACATATAATCTTCGTAAACTCAACTCAGATTCCTTAGCGAAATATAATGAATGGAAATAGCGATAAATAATAAATGGTAACAATACTTCATTTCATTCAACTAACCATTTGAGGCGTTAAAGGGTTAGACAAAGGCCTCTTTGAGGATAAAAGTCATCAGCAGTCATTATTCATTCATACCTACATACATAAGTGGACGATGTTAAGCAAAATTCAACTAACGTTATATTTTGAGTTGTACTAAGCATAAACGAGTTAAACTTGGCATGATCGAGTATTTCAAATACTTGAAAGTGGTCAGGTCAGGAGTCGGAATATTCGGCGAGTATGTATAAGGAGATGCGTGAATGTAAATGAGGGTGAAGATGGTTTTCAAACACAGATTGGTGTGGCGTTTTATTTTCTCTGAAATATTGGTAGAAGAAAATAACTAAGACCGGAAGACCCCAAAAAAGAAGGTCCGACGACATAGTCGCTATGGGGGGTAAAAACCGACTGCAGTCAGCAACCAACCGGAGGAAATGAAAAGAAGGGGAAGAGGCCTATATATCTAGCAGTGGAGGTCCGAAGGCTCATGAAGAAGAAGAAGAAAGTAATGATTACGTCATTCCAAACTATACGGTTTATTTTCTCTTATATTTCTAACTTATGTGTACAACCACTATCTGCCCATTTATTTCAAAAAAACTTTAACCTCTGTACATTTTTTAACTTCATATTTTTGCTCTGTTAGAAGATATTGTATCATAACCAATTTTTTTACAAAAGTGAAAACGTATCCAAACAGTATCATCATTTTTATATCTTGTGGGTCAACTCAATTTTGCATAACACCGTCCAAGTATAGTATGGACCTGTGTATGTGTCTCCATTTGTGATTATTCAAATGCTAGTCCGTTCGCTGCGCGAATGTGCTTTGGGTCACAATAGAGATTAATGTCAGATTAGATCCTATTGTTGAAAATTCCGAACGAAGCGAATTTGGAGGTCCTGTTATACATATTATAAATAATCATAATGAAACGGTTGATTCATGAGTTGGTTGCGATTCAAACAGATTCGGATTGACCCTTCTACGAATAATGGTTGTATTCTTATGTTGGTATGTTTCGACTAATACAACTAACTACCTATTAGTAAAATGCTCGTCTATACCTATCGAAAGAAATAGAAACACAAAATACAAAGGGAAAATTTGGTTTGAAAATTGGTATCCCTTTTTCATCTACTCAAGTAGGCGATGAAAAAGTCATAAATATATATATTTATATATATATATATATATATATATATATATATATATATATATATATATATATATATATATATATATATATATATATATATATATATATATATATATATATATATATATATATATATATATATATATATGTAATAAAATAACTAGGTACCTACCTATACATTTTATTAAGTACTTACAAAAAGTACCTACATAAAACAGTTCTACCACCAGATGCCGCATGCGTCGCTCAGGAGAAAACAAAAGACTTACGATAATATTATTAACTGTCAGAATCAGATAGATAGATAGATAGATAGATATAAAAATTATTATAAAGATAAATTAAGAATAAACTTTAATTACAAATCAACACATTGTTTATTTTATTATTATACACCCACTTTACATATTATTTACACTTAATTTTCAAAAGGAAAATATTACCACGTTATAAAACGACAATTTTGTTAAATGGAAATGGATTATGAAACATTAGATGTATTAAAACAATTACTACAATATGTTCGGAGTGAGAGAGAAAAATTAGAAGATGATCAAAGAAAACGATTAGAAGATAATCAAAGAAGACGTGGAAATCTAAGAACTAGTGATAAAATTAAAGATAAAAGTCCATGTAAGATTTGTGAAAAATTAAATAAGGGAACTCGATATCACCCTGAAGCAACATGCTGGTTTAAAACAAAGGAAGATGATAAGATTAATAATAAAAATGAAGATTTACAAATTACACAGAAACAGTGCTTGAAGAATGAAAATAAAAAGAATGTGGAAAAAATTTCTACAAAATATAAAATAAAATATACTCCAGAAAAGAAAAATTTCGAAGCAGATTGTATGAGCAGGAATCCAGTATTAGAATCGAAGGAAAATGCAAATGAACAATTAAAAGTTGTAAATTTGGTTAAATTAGAAGATATTTTGAAAGATCAGAATAAAAATGAAGACATTCAAATAACACAGAAACAGTGCTTGAAAAATGAAAATAAAAATAAAGTAGAAAAAATTTCTACGAAAGATAAAATAAAATATACTCCAGGAAAGAAGAATTTAGAAGTAGATTGTCTAAGCAGGAATCCAGTATTAAAATCGAATGAAAATGCAGATGAACAATTAAAAGTTGTTAATTTGGTTAAATTAGAAGATATTTTAAAAGATCAGAATAAAAATGAAGACATGCAAATAACACAGAAACAGTGCTTGAAGAATGAAAATAAAAATAAAGTAGAAAAAAATACTACAAAATATAAAACAAAATATACTCCAGGAAAGAAGAATTTAGAAGTAGATTGTCTAAGCAGGAATCCAGTATTAAATTCGAATGAAAATGCAGATGAACAATTAAAAGTTGTAAATTTGGTTATATTAGAAGATACTTTAAGAGATCTGAATAAAAATGAAGGAATTCAAAAGAAAAAAACAAATGGATTGAAAAAAACTGTGTCTACTTTAAAAGGGTCAAGAAAAAAAAATACAAAAAAAAGAAAGAAAAAAGAACGGAAAAAAAGAAAGAAAGAAAAAAAAACAAGAAAGAAAAAAAAAAGAAAAAAAAGAAGGAAAAAAAAGAAAGAAAGAAAAAAAAACAAGAAAGAAAAAAAAAAGATAAAAAAGAAGGAGAAAAAAGAAAGAAAGAAAAAAAAAAAAAAACTTTATCATATCACTAAACTTATACAAGAAGATGATCCGGAGGACGAGTGAAAATTTTACTATGAATTTTCATCCCCAAGGGGGGAGATGTAATAAAATAACTAGGTACCTACCTATACATTTTATTAAGTACTTACAAAAAGTACCTACATAAAACAGTTCTACCACCAGATGCCGCATGCGTCGCTCAGGAGAAAACAAAAGACTTACGATAATATTATTAACTGTCAGAATCAGATAGATAGATAGATAGATAGATATAAAAATTATTATAAAGATAAATTAAGAATAAACTTTAATTACAAATCAACACATTGTTTATTTTATTATTATACACCCACTTTACATATTATTTACACTTAATTTTCAAAAGGAAAATATTACCACGTTATATATATATATATATATATATATATATATATATATATATATATATATATATATATATATATATATATATATATATATATATATTTATATATATATGTATATATATATATATATATATATATATATATATATATATATATATACATATATATATATATATGTATATATATATATATATATATATATATATATATATATATATATATATATATATATATATATATATATATATATATATATATATATATATATATATATATATATATATATATATATATATATATATATATATATATTTATATATATATATATATATATATATATATACATACATATATATATATATATATATATATATATATATATATATATATATATATATATATATATATATATATATATATATATGTATGTATATATATATATATATATATATATATATACATGTATGTATATATATATATATATATATATATATATATATATATATATATATATATATATATATATATACATATATATATACAGGTCAAATCTCGGTATAACGAACTTCACGGGACCAAAAAATAAATTCGCTATACTGAAAATTCGTTACACTGGATGTAAAGGATATGACACATTTTTAATTTATTTTATCGCCATATTATACCCACCCAAGTTAAATTACTGTTACACTACACCCGATCTTCCGGTCAGTGATCAATAGAATATAGATACCTACCTAGTACAGGACACGAGTGAAATGAAACCATGATTTTCAAACTGTGAGACTTTATTGCAAAAAAAGACATTTATAAGCAAGTAAAAAAAGGTGAATTAAAAACCAAGTTCAAATAGGTTTTTATTTTTTGATAAAAAAATCGGAAATTTTCTTTTGGACAGAATTTTCTTTGGCGGCTTGAAAAATGGACTTCTCAATGTTACAAATGTTTTTGAAAACATCTTCGGGCACGTTTCTGCAGCTGCTTAAGTAACCCCGAACATTCTTCAGTCCATTTAATGCTTCCACTAAGGAAACCTTCGCTTCAAGCGGAACAATTATAGCTTCATTCTCATTCTCATCTTCATTCGCTGAAGATTCGTTTTCAATGTTCTGTACGTTTTCAACGATTTGCTTTTCCGTCAGCTCGCCTGCAACAACCACATTTTTATCTACTTCGATATAATCTTGGAACAGACACCAGCAGAGACAGGAACTACCGATCTATAAATTTCTTCTGCTTCATTTTCAATCTCCAGTGATTCGTCGATAGTATCCACATAGGTACCTTCAATCACTGACGATTTGTCCCAACATTTGTAAATTGTGGACTCCTTTACAGACCACCATGCAGCACAAATCATATCGCAGGCTTCTTTCACGTCGATTTTTTTTACTTCTTCAGAATGCATGTTCGCTAGGATTTTGTTTAATAAATGACCCCTGTAATGCACCTTTACGGCGCGTATGATGCCCAAATCCAGCGGTTGCAATAATGCTGTGCAGTTGGGAGGAAAAAATTCTACTCGTACGTGTTTTAGTTGACAGGTTAACGTATGGGCCGAACAATTGTCGATTAACAAAAGGATTTTTCTTCTTTCGTAATTCATTTTTCTGTCAAGATTTATCAGCCATTCGTTAAAAATATGCTGCGTCATCCAGGCACGTTGGTTTGCCCGGTAATCGCAAGGAAGTGATTGCACGTTTTTAAAACATCGAGGGTTTGCATATTTTCCTATTATTAACGGTTTCAACTTTTCCGTACCTGAAGCATTGCAGCAAAATAATGCGGTTAATCGAACCTTTGATTTTTTGCCCCCCTTGCATGGATCTCCTTTGAATGTTAAAGTACGGTGAGGAAGCAATTGGTAAAATATGCCAGTTTCATCAGCATTGAAAATGTTACTTCTGTCATATTCCGCAATTATTTTTTTTATTTCGCCTTCACGCCATTCCGCAACACGTTCTTGTGGGACACTGTTAGATTCTCCACAAATAGCTTTAGATAAAATTCCATACCGTTCTCGAAACCTGTTGAGCCATCCGACACTTGCCTGGAACGATTGAACATTCATCATATTGGCAAACTCCAATGCCTTTTTTCTAATCAATGGTCCATTCACGGGAAGATTTTGAGACCTCACATTTTGAAGCCATGTGAATGTGGCCTTATCCACATTATCATTCAATGCACCTCTAATCTTCTTTCTCTGTGGTCCCATTGAAACTTCTTTAATCTGGTCTTCTATCTTTTTTCGATCTTTTAAAAAGGTTGAAAGAGTAGAAGGTGCTATTCCATGTGCTTTGGCAACCTCATTCTTTTTCTTCCCAGAGTCGATTTCTTCCAAAATACTTAATTTCTCTTTTAACGTGAATTGTCTTCGTTTTTTGTCCATTTTGAATTAACACAAAAATAAATGACGTATTGTTTTTGAAAAGTTTAAGAATCGCCGGAACACAAAGGATGAGTACAGCAGTAGGTAAGTAGGTACGTACGAACAAAAACAAAAACTTGGAGATTTATCACGTTTACGACACGTGTTACGCTCACCAGCGGTCACTTTTGAACACGTGTTTAGTCACCGAGTGCCAAAAACAAACTGAATTCGGAGAAATTTTATGTAAAATGGTAACATAATTTTAAAATTTTGAAAAAAAAAGTTCGTTATTCTGAGATCGGCTTCGCTACATTGAATTTTGGTGCAGTACATTTTATATGGAAGTTTACCGGGGACGAATTGCAGATTCGTTATACTGGAAATTTCGTTACTTCGGTATTCGCTACAAAGAGATTTGACCTGTATATATATATATATATATATATATATATATATATATATATATATTATTAATAATAGGTATCAAATTGTGGTAGAGTTGGTTCGAACCAAGAAACTCAGATTCAAGAGACCGCGACACTAACCACGGGACCACAACCCGACATATTCAAGTACCATTTGTCCGATGTATGCATATTTATTGTAAAATTGTATACTACAATTATTTTTCCTTTTTTTAATTTGTGCATCTCATTGTAATTTAATTCGCCAAGTAGCTTGTTTAAACAGTCAGCGATGCGGGTAATACCGCATCAATCATAGTTTAAAAAGGATACGCGAACGAGGTGTCCTGGCCGAGAGCCAATGTTTGTATTACACCATCCGGATGTTACTCCAGATTACGCACTGTGCGCTGTTATGTAATTTCTCCGGGGGATTTACAGAAAGCTTTTCCGCCGGTAAAGTCTGATCTGTCCGATTTTCTCCTGCGTTTTGGAACGGAGCCAAGTTTAATTGATGAATTGAGAAATAATGAAAGCAACAATGAAAATGCCAGAAATTGTAATATCGTTAGAATAAATTAAATGCTTTAAAATTAAACCTCTTAACTTGACAAATGATTGATATTTTTATAAGGTTTATTTCGAAAAAAAATCCAAAAATTCGATTACATATACGTAATATAACAATTCATTGATGTCCTACTTATAAAATATAACATAAAATAACAATGTTAATAGCTTATAAGACCAGGTTTTTGAGTTTATTAATGTAAGCATGAAAAGTTTCAAAAACTATAGATGTTCTCATCAATAGGTGAAAATACAAATTTAAAAAAAAAACTACCTATGTTGTTCTCGAAAGTAGCCGATTTTACATTAATAAACTCAAAAGGTGGTTTAATGGGGTTTTTTTTTTATATATTTAAATCATCATGTTATTCCACAAAAATAATACCTAATCAATATATAATAGAATATTATCTTTATATTTTTTTTTAAATAATACAACTCATTTCGTGTATGAAATTTAATTCACCTTAATCTTATATTCTAATAAAATTTGTCCAACGCATTATTTGTAAGTGAAGAGTTCAGTATAAAATAAATCCGAATTTTGTATGAAAATTTTACACTCCTTATGGTATATTGGGTGAGTGATTTCAAGGTTGAAACAAACCAAACGTTACGGAAGTTGTAACGATGAAAAAAAGGAAGGAAAGATTCAGAAAACGACGCAAATGTACACGGCAGAGGCGAGAGAACATCGAAGAAAGAAATCGGAAAGTATGATTGTATATTTTTTCAATAAATAATTTAAGTACGAAAGAAAATTTAAAAAAGTTTTCAATCAATAATTATGTTTTCCTTTCCATTCATTCGTTTTGTGATTGAAAAACAATTGAATATTGTATTGAATAAAACTAATCAACAAAGTAAACATTTTAACTAATGCATTTTATAAAAAAAAATGTCATCTAATATATGAATACGCTGAACCTTAAAACAAACGCTCTTCAAAGAACGTCATAAAACAAAAAAACTTGATTTTTCAGGAGATCGTTTTTAAAGTTTAAAAATATAATACAATGTATTAAAAATATATATCAAGCCACTTATTGAACTTTTTACTGTGCAACACTTTACTGTGTTTTATAGTGCGTTTTTTTACTGGGTAAAACCTGAATGTTTTTTCTCCTTTTGAAAAATATTAAGTATAATAAAAAAAATATATCAAACAATACCTTTTCTTCAAAATGCAAAAACAACATTTTCTGCCCTGTAGCGGGTAAATATTAAGTTACAAATATGTCGCTTTTGCTGGGATATAGTACATTTTCTGGGCATTCCGAAAACATGCACAACTGAAAATTGACGATTTTCGATGTATGACGTTCTTGAAAAGAGTGAGTGATATGTCAACAAATTCCTTAGACCGGTCTTTTTCAAAATTTTTTTCTTTGTTGAGTATCGGCAAGTTAAATGTTCATAAATGTGTAGATTATACGGCTATTTTCAGAACAGTGTAATAATCTGTCTTTGTCAGTCGTTGTCATGTTCCGTATACTGTTTAACTAATTATAATATGAAGAAGTGACAAGCAGACAAATATATAATGACAAGATGGAAACATCAGTAAGTCATTTACCGTGTTAATTTAACAACTGAAAAATACGTCAAAAATGTACATTTAATATCATTTTCATATGAATGAAAATGATATATTCTGGCGTTTCTCATGTGTGATTCTAATCCAGGATTTGGACCTCACATTCTAATAAAAGTTGAATATCTGCTCACTAAAAAGCTTCTTTTCATCTCACCTATAGATGTCTCTAGTGAAGTTCTAATTATTAAAGAACAACGTTTCGAAATTGGTTCATATATATAGAACTTCCAAGAATTTGAATAGTGGTTGACAATAATGGGTAGAATTGGTGAACGTTACACGTGTGTAAAGTGATCACTTAAACCAGCCTATGACGGTCGTCAGCCCCGTAAATGACCAGACTTCCGTATTTTTCTTCATCTTTTATGAAATGTCAAAAAATAATATGTACATTTAATATATCGTAGTCATACAGGAGAAATTGACCAAGTGCATTTTTTACAAAAACGTGATCATTGACTATTTGATATCTTACTAGCTTAATATTCCCCTGAAAAAAGTCCGAAAGGATTTTAAACTCGGAAGTAGTAGACTTGTTAAAAATGACTAACTGCATTGATGTTTATTTTCTTGCCAAGCAAAATTGACTTAAATGGCCCTCCTGAACATTTTACGTTTTGTTAGTTGGTCACTTTCTCCTGTATGACTACGATATAAACATTGTCTTTTAAAAATTATGTTAATAAGGATTGATACGATTAGCATACATTTTCTCTTCTTTTTAAAAATATTTTTAATATTTTTTACTATATTTCATACTAATGATATACTCATTACAAATTTAATAATAAATAAATAAGTAAAAAAAAACTAAAAAGAAAAACCAGCCTATGACGGTCGTCAGACCCGTAAATGCCCAGACATCCATATTCTTCTTCATTTTTGATGAGATGTCAAAAAATAACACTTACTTATAATATTGTTAAAATACATTTTAGTGCAAGGTTTCAATTGAAATATTCTATCGCATTTTATTTTCTAAACCCAGGATTGGAGAACCGTGAATACTTTATCTTGCAGTGCTCCTGAATGAGCAACATTGATGCTTTTTTTCTGGATTCTTGCCAAATGGGTGACCGTTGTAAATTTGTTCTAATATTACACACAACGTACTATCAACATTACATAAAACATAAATACACAGAAATTGTATATTTTGAAGTCCTCGCGTGTCGAAATTGTTAAGGTTTTCTGGGCAGACTGGACATTTTGGTAACAGATGCGTATACTTATCATCCAGATGTACTTTTTTTTTTAAACATACATTTTACTTGCAACATTTTGAGTGCGTCGAAATACTTGTTCGATTATCTCCAATAATCCAGATTTGTGGATTTCGGACACACTCAAAACTTTATAAATAAATTAACTTGTAAAATTATAAGCTAAAAAAAAATCTAGCATTTCTCACGTATGTGATAAAAATAAACCACACTAATATATTTTCCCCAGTATTTAGCGATATTGCAAGGTGTACAAAATAATTTATTTAGTTGATTGTTAGGGTACCCTTATATAAATGTATGTAATTGATACCTTTATGTTTATATTTATGGCCAATTATTTTCGAAGCATTAATTTGGGGAACATGGGGAATGAGAGACTCTAAAAATGTTCTTATCAAAGCTCAAATCACCTGGTTACAATCCTATTTCATTTAAATGAAAATAATACTTTCTAGCGTTTCTCAGTTAAGTGATTATAATCCAGGATTCGGACCTCACATACAAATGAATGAGGTTCTGCTAAGGAAAAAGCTATCATCTCATCAAAGATGTCTGAAATTCTATTAAATTCAAGCACTTTTTTCGAATAGTATATAAGTTCCAAGAATTTGAGTAGTGTGGTTATCAATCATGAGTAGAATTGTGAATGTTACACGTGTGTGAAGTGATCACTTAAACCAGCCTATGACAGTCGTAAGCCTCGTAAATGGCCAGACTTCCTGATTAATATATGAAATCTGTTTTATATATGAGAAGTATATTTGTTAACCACGTAATGTTAAAAAATTATGTTTTTTTTACAATTTTTTTCAACTATATTGAAATGAAGAAAAAAAATACTTATGAAAAATACTCATAATTGGAGATAATCCAGATTTGTGAACAAGTATTTAGACATAGTAAAATAAAACGAGTATTTTTTAACGATATATCGATATTTTTTAATAAAACTAACTTTTTATACTAATCTGACTCATTATACATGTTTATTTAGTAAGATTTTTAATTAAATACGGAAATTCTTCTTCGTTTGCTGGTTTGAATGCGATGCAGTGATTTGTTTAAGCTTCCTAGACGGCAAACATGATTTGACCTTGTGCATCGGACCTCACGTTATAGAAAAAAAAAACATAAATCAGACAGGCAAAATATATTGAAATAATACAATCTTTCATTTGCCGGAAAACGATTCAAAAAGTTGAAGGATATCCTCTTTTTAGAAAGATGGTCAAATTAATTCTATGAAAAAAAACTGAACTATCATGTTGGCAGTATAGATTTTTTTATTATTTATTATTATTTTTTATTTAGCGAGTGTTATTGCCTAGAATTTTCACTCATGAATTACATGAAACTATAGTAACTTTGAACATAAAGAGTAAATCCACTCACGAGTAGGCATAGGCTATGAAACTCAAAAAGTTGAAGCCTGAGTAGGGTCATGATAAGCGGTGTTGCATAAGCCGTAGATTTCAGAGTCACTTGGACGTTAGGTAAATAAAAAATAAATTAAAAAAACTTTTTTTTCTGACGAGATAAGTACTTGTTCACAAATCTGTACAAACTATGACTTCCATTTTATTAATGAAAAATTAATAAAATGCTAACGCTTATGCTAACACTTTCATTTTGCTAAAATTATGCTAACGCTTTCATTTCGCACTATGCAAAAATGAAAGCGTTAGCATAATTTTACTCATAATTCAGCCAAACTGAATGTGAAATGAGTTGGATTTTTTGTTTATTTAATTGAATTTTGGGATGAACTTTGGAAGAAGACTTCTTTTAAAGTGATTTATTCATAAATTTAACGAAGCGAGCGTTCCATGTGATAAGATTAATAATCCATCTAGCATCCGTGAAATAAGCTGGCTTCTGTGCGCATCTGTGTCTATTATAAGTGTCGCCTACTTTCAAAATTTACCAGATCCATGTAAGTCGATTTTACAAAAAAAAACAAAATACTCCGGGGAACATTTATGTTTCAAAGATTTGTCTATCTTTAGATAAAATATAAGGAATAGAGAATTTTCCTGAATTAAAAAAAAACACGAGACAAAAACCGATAATGACGTCATTTTAATTTTTGACCTATCCCCGCTCTCTGATTGGCCAATATGGGTCAGAATGAAAGTTCCATGAATATAGCATAATTTGAAATACATCGCTGTTTTTAAGTATTTTTTAGCAGGGTTTTCAAGTATATAAATATTTTAAACAATAAAACCCACAATTGGCATTCCGATAGAGTATTTATTTTAAAATCTTATAAATTTGGATCTGGCAGATTTTGAAAGTAGGCGAAAGACCTATTGATTTAGTATCAAAAGAAACGGAAAATTATTGCTGTATGGCGCGTCACGGGGATAGGGAAACGAGCTCTGTTTGAGACAGAACATTAAAAAATGCGACTGAAATGGCTCGGAGACGTTAAATGGGTCTGCCCTGTAATATTGTGATAATTTATTACTTAATTTTATTTGCATAACTTCTGAGATGAACTAAAAATATTTTTTTAATTAAACTTTTGTATAATACCACTTATTGAGTTTTATCTCTTTTTTAAATTAATGTTTTACTTAGTAAATACCGCGATAGACGATTCAGTTGGCTTGGCCATGTACTCCGCATGCCTCCTGAGAGCCTAAATCAAGCTTGACTCTTTTACAAGGCTTCAGGTTCGCGCCGCCCAGAACGACCACTGCTGACAATTCGTCGGCAGCTCTCGTCAGAACTTCGGGACACGGATCTGACTTGGGAGGATGCAAGGGAGCTGGCAGCAGACAGAAAAGCCTGGAGACAGTTTGTGGACTGGATATGGTTTATTATTATTATAGTAAATACCACTATTTCTTAAAATCCACTGTGACACGTGTTTCGATGCATTCTGCATCATTTTCAAACACCGTTTTATCTCGTTACACACGATTAGTTTTGAAAACAACAGTTATTTTCAGCGAAAGATGCATAGTAAAACTAACGAGCAAAAAAAATGGGTACCTATATAAAGACATTGGTAGGGTAATTGATAGAGGGTGAGAGGGTTAAGGAACGGATGTTTTTGTATAAGAAAACATAGATAATAATGGTAACGTATTTTGAAAAAGCGTATTATTTTCGTTTTTTTTATGTATTTTTAAACTGCTAAATAATCAACATGTCATTCCACAAAGTAAAATCGAATCAATAATTTATTTAAAAAAAAACAATAGTTGTCTTTGGAGTCTCTTTTTCTTATCGTAATATTTTTCAATTCTGACGAGAAACATGCCTTCTGTATAATTTAAATCAGACATTGCAATGTATTATACTTTTAAAAAATATTTCTATGTACTCACATTTGAAACCAAAAACATGTTTTTTTTATAGTTTAAAAATAAATGTTATGCTTATTGTAAGAAGATGTAAATACATGTGATGTTAAATTAAGTATAAATATTAGTTTGTATTGAATATAATATTAACTTAAACTTAAAAGCATATAAAAATGGTCTTGTCGATGTAATATGTACCGCGATAGTGACAGTCTAACAATACGCTATGCATTGCACCTCTTTTGGTTGCCACAGGAGTATACCATAAAACATTGTGAGTCTAACGATCGCGTCATTTAAAAAAAACACCAAGCAGAATCCATACATAAGAAATCGAAACATGGACCCGTCTACACATGATTTATGGAGACCAGTAAAAATCCGTGATAATTTGGTCCTTCAGACCTCAGTATGTGTGTTTACAAAAAAACAGACATTCGTGACTCAAATGGGACCAAAGCCTCATTGTTCTAAGTGGTACATAGTTTCCTTACTTCTCCAGGTCACGGTACAGCAAAACGATCTTCGACACAATGGTAATATGAGGATCGTGATTTTTTAACACCATACTCATACGCGACCTTCGCTGTTAACTGCAAGAAATTACCATTAAGGAAACACGTTATTGTGATTTTTATTATTTTTTTATTATTATTAATGGAAGTAATATCGTAACTGTTTATTGATGTAAAAACATTATTGGAAAAACATGAAGAACTTGATTTTCAGGTCGTTCGTAAAATATTGGCATTAAATAATAATAATAATAATAATAAAATTGGATAACTTATATAGCGCCATTTTCGTAAAAAAATACCTCAAGGGCGCTTCACGGTGAATGAATTGGGGAAAATATTATGGTGGAAATGATTTAGCAAACAAATGTGTTTTTAGTCTTTTTCTAAAGATCATCTCACTCTCACTATTTCTAACCATTGGTGGAAGAGCATTCCACGCCGTCGGTCCTGCAACAGCAAAGGCACGCTCGCCAAATTTAGTGCGTTGGTTGCGAGCTGGTAAGATAACTTTGCCCATTGCAGATGTTGTAGCCGATCGAAGCGTGAGACGTCTATCAACCAATTCATCTGGAATACACAGCTCCTTAAGATACTCTGGAGCCACATTGTGTATTAATTTATACATGAGTAGGCAGAGTTTATACTCAACCCTTTCGGGAAAGCGTAACCAGTGGAGTTTGTGAAGTAGTGGGGTGATGTGACTGAATTTAGAAATTCCAAAAATTAGTCTCGCTGCTGCGTTTAACACTGATTGCAGTCGAGTCATTTTATTGTTTGGTAGACCCGTGTATATACCGTTACAATAATCTACTCTCGATATTACAAACGCATTTATTAATTGACGGGCAGCATCAACTGGCAGATTCTTGCGAATGCTTTTAATTTGCCTTAGCTGATAAAAACATGTACTTGTTGTTTTGAATTAAATGTGCAACGGTTATTTTTTTTTCTTCTTAGGGTGCCTATTTATGTTGGAATTTGGATATCAGCATAGCATTATTGGACTTATAAAGTCCTGTACAGAAACACATCAATCAAACTCTTTCTATACTACAACATTTTGTCCAAATACGTGTTCACAAATCTGGATTATCTCCAATTATAAGAGTAATTTTTCGTATTATTTTTTATCATCTCAACGAAAATGAAGAAGAATATAAAATTCTTCCTGTACTATGTTTGACTTGATTTTTTTTTTCAAATATCAATTTGCAATTGTTACCGCGTTCAGTTTAAGAGATAAATAATTCAATTTTACCGCATGAGTCTACATAGTATTTTTTATCAAATATGTAAAATTAACAAATTTTCCAAAAGCTAATAAACTTATTTTTTAATATTAAGTACTTGTATTACATACACAATTACAAATAATATTTTATAATTCAAATTTTACTAGGTAAATGCTACTATTTGCCAAGTAAAACTAAAGTTAAAAATGGATAGATTTAACCACAATGTGACTGCCAAATCCATTAATGAAATTACAAATAACAAATTACATAAATGCGCCTTCACGGATATTTCAGATGGGTGTTGGAATTTCCCGTGCCGAGGGAACATTTTACAAAATTTATTTAAAAATTATAACATTTGCTAATTGTTTATGTAATCAAATTTGACATGGCTGAATGCGTTTTTTGTAATTGGTTAATCCTTTTGATGGTTATACCATTGAGTTTTTGAAAAAATATCAGTACAAAACATAAATCTAGTATCAAGAAAGTGTATTTTTTGCAATTCGTTTTTTTCCGTTTTGATGGTTAAACCATTAAATTTTTGTTCCTTACTGCAAGAAAACCCAGACGAAGTTAGTCACTTCACAAGCAATATAATACTTTGCTTCTAAAAAAAATAATAAAAAACCATTCGCAAATTCGCATATTTGTTTAATATTTTTTCCTGTTTTAGACGTGAGATTAGTACGAGATTTTAACACGGAATAATATAAAATAAATGCATATTCCCACGAAGGTGACCATGCGTGATTTTTATGCCTTTGATTTATGAACTGACTCATATTTAACGCAGTCACTTTACCAACGCTTAATGTTAAACAACTCACGGTTTTCCACATTCTGTACAAAACACAATACACAATTTACGCCTATATATGTGCACTTTTGCAATTATATAATTTACGAGCGGAAAATATACCCATTAGAGGTTTTTCTTCATAAACTTCGTTGCATACAATTCAAGTTTATACGAAACGTAATTGCCTTCAGTTATTTATCATATTTTACCTATTGATATGAGAAACAACATAGTATTAGCAAGTTTGCACTTATTTAGGAATCTAATAAAGCATAAGCTAAAGAATAAGGAAAGTTGATAAGCCTTGCGCTTCAGGTACAAGTAAAGGGTAATTATAAAAATGAGAATCAAAAAACTACTTTTATTTATTTTGAACCTCCCTGAGATTCGAATCCAGGACGTCCAGCATGGTAGCCAAACGAACTGACCACTAGGGCAGCATATCAGAGAATATGTTCTAATTATTTTTTTGAGTATCGGTAGAATATACTCTATGGATACTTAATATTTAACCAAAACACATCCTCCAATATGCCTCCGTAGTGTAGCTATCAGAACGTTTAGCTACCATGCCGGATATCCCGGATTCGATTCCCAGGGAGGTTCAAAATAAAAATAAAGTTATTTTTAAATCTGAGATTTATTTTATATTACTACTCATTACTGGTCGTACCTGAAGCGCAGGGCTTATCACTTTTCCTTCATGTATTTAACGGACAAAATGACACTATTTCTATACGATGCAGTGGCCTATACACCATTAGGTTCAGATAAGGGTTAAAAGGAAGAAGAAAGACATCAATATTTATTTTCGTTTTATAGTCTTGGACCAAGTTTGTATTACATCGTCTTCACAATGAAAATATTACATCAATAAATTGTGAGAGAAAGTACAAAGGAATTGATACCAAAATACATAAAAAATTAGAGGTGTTTTAAATAAATAATTCATCCGATAGTAAAATATTAAAAATTATTAATACACAGATAAAAGTTTAAAAAAAAGTTTGCTTAAAAATTTAAGCATGTAAGTACTACAAGCCTGAAGCGCAAGAGTAAGCACGCACCATGCCTTCATGTAAGTAATGATCAAGATAACACTGCGTCAATTTGATGCAGTGCCCTATGCTCCATTGGGTGCGGATAAGGGTTATAAGTGATGAGATTTCATGTAAGTACTACGTCCGCCTCTGTAGTGTAATGGTCAGCACGCTCGGCTACCGTTCTGGAGGTCCCGGGTTCGATTCCCAGGGGGGTCAAATAAATATAAGTGATTTTTTCACTGTAATATTTATTCAATGTTACCCTGGACTGGTCCTGAAGCGGGGGGCTGATCACCTTTCCTTCATGTGTAAACGATCAAGATGACACTGCGTTTATATAAAACAGTGCCCTATGCACCATTGGGGTGCATAGGGCACTGCTTTATATAAACGCAGTGTCATCAAAGGAAAGGTGATCAGCCCTCCGTTTCAGGTCAACGGGATTTTTTTAATAAAATTGAGAGTGAAAAAATCTTATTACTTAAAACCGTTATCCGCACCCAATGGTGCATAGGGCACTGCATCGAATTGACACAGTGTTATCTTGACCATTACTTGAACCAGTCCAGGCTAATATTAAATAAATATTACAGTATAAAATTACTAATATTTATTTTCAACCCCCCTGTGAATTGAACCCGGGACCTCCAGCATGGTAGCTTAACACGCTGACCATTACACCACGGAGGCGTGAAAAAGTCACTTATATTTATTTGACGCCCCCACTGGATTCATCAACATCAAAATTATTTTATAAGAAATACAAACGGTTTTTTTTATTAGGAAATGATAAAGTTACTCGTTTTTAACTCATTTAATTATTATAAAATTATTTCGATTGCATGATATTTTATTATTCAAATAAAAACAGTTTGATGTATATTATTATGTTTATTGGAAGTCTATTGTCTCTGGCCAATATCTGTACCCGACGGATTCTCCAGTTCTTTGGACACGTTGCGCGTGGCAACGAGGATAGCCTGGAACGACTAGTTGTGATCGGTAGCCTGGAGGGAAAGAGAGGGAGAGGAAGATCCCCCACACGATGGACCGATCAAATTAAGGCAGCAGCAGGCACCTCAGTGGTTGGAGCGCTACGTGCAGCGCAGTCAAGGGATAACTGGAGAAGAGTCATTGCTTCTGCAAGGGTCACAACCCTCAGCAATGAGGATTAAGACGGAGAAGAAGAAGAAAGAATTGGAAGTCACGAATGTATGTAAACTAGTGTGAAGAAGATAATCAATTTTGAAATAACTCACAATATGAATACTCAACTCTAATTTAGATTTTAATTGAAAATTCGTTCCGAATTTGTAGGTGCTAAAATTGTAATTTTAATTTGTGTTTGTGAAACGATAGTTCATACCTATATACGCACTTATCATGCCTACTCTAATTATAATTGTATTCGTTAATATACAACGATAATTATTGTTGTAACATTAACGAAGATAGAGAATAGTTTCATATCATGGACTCAATACTAAAACTGGGTAATTCAAAATTAAACGGTTTTGAGTTATTTTAACCATTGGATTTCTCATCGAAAGGTCCATCCAGCAGTACAAAAAATAAGCTTAAGTATTTTTTTTCATCTCAAAATAGATGAAGAAGAATATGAAAGTTTGGGTATTTACAGGGCTAACGCTTTAAAAGCTTTCTCAATCCAACAAAGATGGCTCTCTTGTGAAGTCGTATATACTTTTCATTAGATTAATGATATATGTAGGAGTTCCAAAAAAATACTAGTGCGGTTGTCAATCATGGGTTAACAATAATGTTGCACGTGTGAAAGTGATCACTTAACTAGCCTATGACAGGTCGTAAGTCCTGTAAATACTATAAATACAGTAAATACCATAATCTTCTTTATCTTTGTTGAGATGTCTTTTTTTTAAATAACTCCTATGTGGAGAAAACCCAGATTAGTGAACAAGTATTCGGACACACTCAAAATGTTGTGAAAACATATTCTGTATTTCGCAATTTCATAATTTGGTTAGCCGCAAATGTAGAAAAAAAGGTTAGATGTCTGACGATGCTCACATCTTTCAATACTGCAGACAAATTATGATATATACCTCAATTATTTCCGTTCTGCAGTTAACGCTAAAATCTGGGTATGCCACTTCTTAATCAATGGCTGGAGAATTATGTGTTTTTTTTCCAAATTACTACATACATACATCCTACGATATATTGAAACCCTTTTTTCTCGTTAAATTAAATACTACCGCAATCCCTAAAGGTTAAAGAAGATTTACCAAAGAATGAAAAAGACCTCTAAACATGAAAACTATTGTTTTTCAAAAAGATTTTTTCCATGGTTACCTATATACGTAGTTCACATTTTGTATATTTGTAATAAGTTGTAAGAAAACACATACGCCCCGACACGCGTTGAATATAAAAATATATTTCAATAGCAAAATGTTCGTACTAAGTTGCAGTCGCTTCTTGGAATCCAATTAGAGTCAAGGTGCGATATTACTTATAGCACTTAAACTGATCACTCACGTACTACACATATATTATTATTATAAACTATCTTCTATTTAATTATAGAACATTTACAATAATTACACATCCCTACGCGTAATTACTTACAGCTTTATTTATGAATAATAAACATCAGAATCTTCTATTTTTGCTCACATATTTTACATGTCTCTCGTACACGTAGGTACATCATAAACCATGGAAACTAGGGCATGCGTTATCCGTTTTCGACTAACCGGTTTACCGGTAAATATGGTTAATCAAATCAACGAATTACCGGTAAATAAATTTCTAACTACCAGGTATTTTGGTAAATTATTACTCGCTTTATAATACATGTATAATACAAGTACGTGAGGGTTTAAGCTGTTCTTAGAAATGACATCCGTATAACAGTATCGAGAACATTCAAATGAATTTATTTCAGTGGGATTTTTCAAAACAGATATTTTTTTAAATTTTTAGCACGAAATGTCCTACAGTAACGAATTAATCCATTACTTGAAAATATCAATTTCAGTTTTTGAATGGTGAAGTCGATTTGAACTAAAACTATTAAATATTGTTTAATATTCACTTACAATTGCTTTAAATTAACCAGTAAATCACTAGTACTTACTTCATGATTTTCCCAAATTTTCAGACATGTGATTTTCTCATAGTTTTGCATTCCCAACTAAATATATTTGGTTATTTAATTGATTTTTATGTCCATTTTTTTCCGATTTTGACATGTAGAGTTGATTTGAAGAAAGAATTGAATTGTTATATTCTCAATAAAATTGTTGTATTTTCAATATCATCAATTACAAATTCAAATTAAAATTTCATTCACTGACTCGGGAGTCTCTTTGTAGTTATTATCAATATACATATTAAACTCAAGAACCATAATTTAAAATAAATTAGGATATTCGGTTGCTTTTGGACGAAGATATAAAGTTGCTTATCATTTTTCTTTTTTTTTACATAAATTACGACTTATTTCCGAGATCTTTATAAGATTTTAGTCTTCACATCTTTATGATTTATATAGGACCACACGCAAGTTTTATCCTTCGGTGACGATATTTATAGTTTAAAAGAAATAAATTGAATAACTCGTTGATTTATCAAAAAAATAACTACTTGTTAAATTGACAAATAGCTTCCTTAAACACAATCATTTTAACAGTAGATTTTAAGAAAAAGTGGTATGTACTAAGTAATGCATTAATTAAAAATGGATAGATTTAACCACATGCTGCCGAATCAATTAATGAAACAATATTTTTTTACTATATAATTTGAAAAACCGCCAAACTGACTTACTATGCTTTAAAATAGGAATAAATTGATGCAAAGTAGAGAATCAAATCCTGAATCTCAGATCCGAGTTAAACGACACTGTTATGGAACTACATACATTATTATTATAACTATTATCCTACGCTTTGTATAAGATCATATTGTGAACCAGGCAATCACCGTGGATCTTCCTAGAATAAAATCAAGAGGAAGACCAAAGAACTCTTCGATGCTGCAGAAAGAAAACGTGAATCGATGGCGTGGCGTGGGTGACGTTGCCCATGACAGAAAGACCAACAACCTGAGGACGAGGAGAGCTGACTCCAACAGTCTACAAAGACAAAGAAAAAGAAGAGCTATGTATAAAATTCATTAAGACCATGGGAAAGCAATGGAACTGAAATTGACATTTAAAATTATGAGAAGTAATGACATTTTATGTATATTTATTGTTTAAAAAAGTCGTTTTGTTTATTAATCCATAAATTATATGCATTTTTAATGTTTTTCTCGTTTACATGTGTATTTATGGAGGTAGGTACACTGCTAAACTTGCGCGATGGATACGCGTTTCCTGCTGCATATTGGACCCCCCATACAACTTGAATTTTAATTATTATTTTTATGTGTAACTTCAATAAATATTTATATAAAAATATAAGATACTTGACCACAGTAAAGTGTTTATATTATATTTGCATGCGCGTAAAATGATTGTATAATAATAATATTTTTCTCATCCGGTTATGCCAGAAATTTCGATTATAATTATTAATATTTTACAGAGCAAGAGTTTTTAAAAAAAAGTTTTTAGTTTTCGGATTTGGTTTTTTAGATTTTCGAGTCAAAAAATAAACGTAAGATGCTTGTTTCTTTGTTGTTCTCCAGGTTATTTTTTTTCCAAGACTTATTAGGTACATAATTAATAATCATCAAATGTTCATACCTTCGGATAGATAAAAAAAATTGTTGCCATAATTTTATCGATGACCAAGAAATTTTATGAAAATTTAATTGAAAAAATAAACAATTAATAAATTTTACTAGCTCAGTCAAAAGCACCACCAAATTTTGGTTTCATTGTCGATGGGAGCAAAGCTTTCCCTAAACTAGCACTGTTAATTTGAAGCTCAAATTTCGCAATACTTTCATTAAATAATAAACAAAGTTAATGCCGACACGACAAAGAAAGTATAATATTAAACGGAACCATAGTAAACAATGTAAATTTCTATTACAACTATACATATGTTATGTTTAATATCGGTTTAAACACAGTAGTAATATTAAATAACAATACTGATGCTTTTAGATTATTTTCTAGTAAACTTAGCCCACACTTGAAGCTAAATGTACACATTACAAAAATAATAACAGTGTCATTTTTTATGGAAAATAAATCCGTAAATGTCATGGCTACTTGATAACAGCTTAGTTGTAGATCACAGCATTGCCAACACGTATTTTTAATTTTATATTTTTTTATCAATATTTTCTCGGCATATTGCCTGAGGTCCTTGAGATTATTTCGTGAATTATAATATTTTCAAATTACTATAATTCACGAATAAAAGCATCAAAATTGTCATTGTCATACCTTATACGCAACCAATGGTGTAAAGGGCACTGCATCGTTTTGACGCAGTGTTATCTTGATCGTTACTTACATTACAGCAAGGTGGATTTTTCGAGTCTACTAAGTTGTATTTTATTGGTGAAAAAAACATGTGTTTTTTTAACAATAAAATACAACTTAGTAGACTAAAGTAGATTTTAATAATCTGGGTTTAATACTGTATACATTATTAACTTTTCAATCATTTTAAAGCAAAATTAGATTATATTTAATTTTATAATAATTTAATGTAAAAATAAATGTATACTTCAGTCTCTGCGTGTTTTTCAAAAGTTTTCCTACATTTTTTTAAATCTCGTTAATATTTCTCGGGATTAGAGATTTCCGGGGTTCGATTGTATGTTTTTTTCAATCAAATTAAACCATTTTGTTCGCAGTGTTTTCTTTTAATTTTCGTCACTCAAATTTTAATAATATGTTGTTTTTTTTTCCAACATGTGTACTTTTCTTTACTTTATAACAGATGTTACGCCTTGTATAGGATTTTATTGTAAGTGATTACATATAATATGATCATTTTCCATAATATATTATCTTTTTCAAGGATGTCTTGCTTATTAAATATTTAGGAATATTATAATCGTAGGCTGTTAGTGATATATAATTTACCGACATAAATTAACATGCATTTCGTATTTAAATAGGTAATTTAACACATACATTGTACCTGTGTGTTTTTTAATGTAAATAATTGTAATATTTAACATCCGCTTCAAGTTTAATATACTAACAGCAATTCAATTTCACCATCAAATCATTTTTAATTAAAGATTACATATGAAAATATTTTCAATTAACAACAAGCATAAAGAAGATATATTGCTATTTCCAGCATTTTGAGTGTGTACAAATACTTGTTCACAAATCTGTATTATCTCCGCTTAAGAGTATTTTTAAAACATTTTTGACATCTCAACATTGACGAAGAAGACAAAATACAAAAAAAAATTGTTTTCAGGCGGGGCTCGAGTATGTTAATTGAATCCAAGATTCGGACCTTGCGTACACACAGAAAGATTCTTTGCTTAAAAAAGGCTTTCCCTATTCCAAGATAGATGGCTGTTATGAACTAGCGTGTACTTTGTCACGAATTTAATAAATATATCTAAAAGTACCTAAAATTAAGTAGTGTGGTTGTCAATCATTCGTAGAATTGGTAAATGTTACACGTGTGTGGAATGATCACTTAACCAAGCCTTTGACGGTCGTAAGCCCTGTAAATACCCAGATTTCTCAGCTTTATCTATGTTGAGATGCCAAAAATGTTAAGAATAATATTTCATATAATTTATAATTCAAGCATTAACTTTGTGATTTTACAATTTATAATTAAAACGTTACTTAGTTTTAAAATCACCATAAGTATTTAATTTTAACTTAATTATAATATCTACCGGTTTCGAAGCTAACCGCTTCTTTATCAAGTCTGATCAATACAAGACTGAGTATTATTCAGTCTTGATCAAGAAGTGGTTAGCTTCGAAACCGGTAGACATTATAATTAAGTTTTAATAAAATATTAACAATGATTTTAAAACAAAGTTAATGATATTTCACACAGCGCTCACTCCTTTCAACAACGTCATATATCAAAAATCGTCAATTTTCAGTTGTGCATGTTTTCGGAATGCCCAGAAATGTACTATATCCAAGCAAAAGTGGTATAATTTTAACTTAATATTTACCTGCTACAGGGCAAAAAGTTTTGTTTTTGCATTTTGAATAAAAAGGTAATAATTTTTTTTTAATATAGGTAGGACTAAATATTTTTCAAATGGAGAAAAAACATTCAGGTTTTACCCAAAAAGATCTGTTGCACAGTAAAGAGTTTAATAAGTGGCTTGATATTTATTTCTAATACCTACACTGTATTATATTTTTAAAATTTACAAACGATATCCTGAAAAATATTTTTTTATATATGACGTTGATGAAAGGAGTGAGTGACAGGTGCGGTGTTATTTCTATATTATAGGCACTATACTGAAAGTAATACCCAATTACATATACAAGTAATAGTATAAAAATTCAATGTATGGTATCACACAAAAATAATAATTCAGATAGGTTTTTCAGAACGGTTGCAAAATTCAGTTTGCCGTATAGATATGCGATTAAATATTTCAATCACACTCGCGAGTACGTGCCTTACCGCTCGTGGCGCTATAGTTGCATATAGGTACGTACTGCAGGCGCTCGTAGAAGGCTGTCAGATGTAACGAGAGCTCTCCCGGATCTTGGTGCCCTGTGACCCTATTCACGTAAAACTTTCAAACGAGGCTATCAAACAGCCAAGATCACAAATTGCATACCGGCTGAGCCAAAACTCGACGCGAGATTTTCAGCCAAGACCACAAATTGCACAGCTTAGCCAAAACGCAACGCGAGATATCATTAATTTCATAAAATAAAGCTTCGTGGAATGTAAGAAATTGTTAATTTTACCCTCCGACGCGGAGAATATGGCAATGGATGGACTGGAAAAAATCGTCTTTAAAATTAATTTTCAAACAACGCCTGCTCGGCTGTCCAATCTCAAAACATAGTAAGGGACTTTTTTTGTAGTACGTTTTTTTTACATTTTTTGACAAAGTAGATTCTACTTGGTACTACAAAAAAAGTCCCTTACTGTGTTTTAAGTTTGGACAGCCGTGCTGTCATTTCATACAAACGTCTTTATCATTTCTTAGCTTATAATCTAAATCTTCTAATTTAGCTATTCCCTTCATGGTGAGTGCTTTGGGTTACAAGCACGGATATATGATCATCAATTTTTAATTCACGTTTTTTCAAATGTCCAATTACAATCTACCCTCTGATTGCAAACAGCTATAATATGGTATCAAATGTTTTGACCAATATCACTACTCTGTTTTTGGTTGATAGGAAGATATTGCTTTTAAGCAATAAGCCCGCCAATGTACTTATTTCTTTTCTGTACATCAAGTTTGAATAAATTGATAAATATATCGGGATGCCTCAATGAAAGTGTTTTTTTTTAAGTACTCATGTCATCAGTTATTTTATAAGTACGGTCTATTTTTTTATTAACACTACCACATATTGGATTTTTTACCCTACGGATGATATATATAAACATACCATATATTAACAAAATTCAAATCTATCAAAATTATATAGAAAGTAATCTAACAACAGTGCATTTACACATGTATAAAAAAATAGTTAAATATGGATGTCTAATAAAGGGCAGAATGGTGAACATTACTTAAGTGTAATAAGTGATCACTTAACCCAGTCGAATATCAGGTCGTAAGTCCACGGATGCTCAGACTTCCAAATTCCTTTGTATAAAAAAGATAAATGCTTCAGTTCACTTGAGACGCCTGTTACAGTTTACAAAATATATGTATATTTTTTCACAGTAAAATAAATGCCCTGAAATGAACACACCTTTTAGGCTCTCAATAAATACGTATTAGTATAAGGTATTAAGTATCTGAAGTAGAAGATATAAGTACCTCTATTAAAAGCGGTTTTGTAAGCAGTGTTTCCTTGCACGGGACTCGAAGCCAGTTCCTTGAATCCAACGCGGATTTATAATGACAATACTGCCTGCAAAACAATGTGTACAATGGTTTTGGCAAAACGCTAACGGGAAATAAATCAAAACGACATGCCTACAATCAAGAGAAAAACAGATATTGCTTGATAATTTATAATGAGTATGAAATAAAAAGCAGATATTGGATAAGTTTTAACGCTATAAAATTAAATAACTTTGTTACGACCACTTTTTTACTAATAAAATTTAACCTACCAGCTTCGACAAGAACCTTATCATCGTCAGGGTTTATTTTAATTAAAAAACATTGAAAACATTAAAATACTCTCACCAAAAAACTCCCACACACTCCGTAAAAAATCCTAAATTAATTTAGGATTTTTACGGAGTGTGTGGAAGTTTTTTGGTGAGAGTATTTTAATGTTTTTGAATTAAAATAAACCCTGATGACAACAAGGTTCTTGTCGAAACCGGTAGGTTAAATTGTGTTAATAAAAAAGTGGTTATAACAAAGTTATTTAATTTTATAAAGTTTATAAAATGTGCCACAACGTATCTGCGGAAAACATTTATGAAAAGTTTTAACGTGTTTGAAAAAAAATAGATATGGCTTGATAATTTTTAACGTTCATGTTTTTCGTTACACCCAGTGTTTTTATCATAAATTGTAAATATTTTGACAGCTACGATTGCATATTTCCAGCCCGTTGTACGTAAGTTGGAAAGCTATTCACTGTTGACCTCGCTATTCATCTTTTTTACTACGATTTTATTTTATTTTAACCGAAAAATAAGAAAAGGATAAGAAAAAACACTGCAGTTATTGAAATATTATGTTGATTCGTGAGAAACGTGTTTTTAATGTATTCTAATGTATTTTATGGGGTGAAGGGTTATATTTTAAGATTTATAAAAACTAGACTATAATGATTCTTTAATGCAATACTAACTTTAATGATAGATGTAAATTATCTAGCATTAGTGAGAGTGATTTTTTTCTTGTATATTTAAAAAATAACCCTTTGTATTGCAATTTAGTTTATTTTTTAATTTAAAGGGTCATTTTTCTAAAGACATGGGTATTACATGGATTTTTAACAATAAATAAAAGTTGATTTGAAAAATGCAAATTTTTCATAAAAATAAAGTATTCTATAAAATTCCTTTTATTTCCTGTTATTTGTTTAACCCATGGACTCTAGTCGATTTACGCGTCCAAAGGGTTAAGATGTTATAATGATGAACCACCTCCGTGGTGTAATGGTTAGCGTGTGTAGCTACCGTAGTCCCGGGTTCGATTTGCAGGGGGGGTGAAAATAAATATTAGTGATTTTACACTCTAATATTTATTTAATATTACCTTGGACTGGTCCCTGAAACGAAGGAGTGATCACCTAGCCTACATGTAAGTAATGTCAAGATAACACTGCGTCATTACGATGCGGTGCCCTATGCACCATTGGGTGCAGATAAGGGTTAGATGGTATGCTGGTAGTAGTTAAATGGACAAAATGTGATTAAGCTTGGAAAAACAACTCGTTCAGAATCCAGTTTTCATGGAGACTGTTAATAAAACTCTCAAAGGACTCGTTTACCTTCGTGGAAGCTTGCACGAACTTATACGTGTACGAGTATGAAACCCTGAGTTCATGCTAAGTACGTCATCAGTACCTATCCCACTAAATATATTCCACTCCCAGAAGCTCGAGGCTTATCATTCTTTGATGGCAATTGCCATTACATCTTTAGGTACCATATGCACCACTTATTTGTAAGCTTATTTATGAAACAATAAATAAATGTCCAAAAATATTCACATACAAAATGTACAACAGTTTAAGGAGTTTAGTATCATAAATGCATTTTATTTTACAATACCAATAAATGCAAATTCAACAAATCCAATAATAAAGCAATACGCTGAAATCTTGGATTATGCTAATATTATTCTTTATCATTTAGAAATTAAATATACTTATATGTTCAAAGATAATCCCTAGCTGTTTTTTTAATGAAACAACTGTTCATAGTTTGAAGCCTTAATATTTTATACATTTATTATCTAGAATACAACTGAATTATTATTATTATTCTTGATGAGTTCAATAAAAAAAATTTAGAGCTGTCTTGCAAACGAATGTTTGAAAATGCCATAGCTAGTCGAAACAATTGTCACAATATTAATTTTTATGTGTTTTTAACAATGAAATACAACTAAGTCGACTCATAAAATCTATGTTTGATTAAACAATTAATACATAAATTAAAATGGAGTTCTACAAATTAAACGCAAAATCAATAAACAAATGAAAATAATTAGACATATCGCTCACTTCTTTCAACAACGTCAAACATAAATATAAACATTTTTCAGTTGTGCATGTTTTTGGAATGCCCAGAAAATGCAATATATCCCAGCTAAAGCGGCACATTTTTAACTTAATATTTACCCGCTACAGGGCAAAAAGTGTAGATTTTGCATTTTGAAGAAAAGGTACTATTTAATTATTTTTTTAAATACACTAAATATTTTTCAAATGGAAAAAAAACCTTCAGGTTTTACGTAAAAAGATCTGTTGCACAGTAAAAAGTTCAATAAGTGGCTTGATATTTATTTATAACACATTTTATTTTATTCTTTAACTTTAAAAACGATCTCCTGAAAAATCAGTTTTTTTATTTATGACGTTGTTGAAAGGAGTGAGCGATATGAGTTTTCTGCGGTTTTTTACATGTTTAATTAACATTGAATTGATTAATTTATTATTAGATTAAAAGCAATATTTTTAGCTTTTCCACTTTTTTTATTTGACCAGCGACCGGGTTTCGTCGTTACCGACATCACCAGTCTGATGATGTCGGTAACGACGAAACCCGGTCGCTGGTCAAATAAAAAAGTGGAAAAGCTAAAAATATTGGTTTTAATCTAATAATAAATTAAAAATGCAATTCCATCACGAAGTGTCAGTGGATAATATAAATTCAATTGATTAACTAATTGAATATTATTTGGTGCTGTTCCAATAAAAACTTGATAATTTTCATTAAAAATCACTAGATATAGCCATACCGCCTCTCATCATCCTATGATGAACATGTTTTTCTACGTAGTTGAGACTTGAACTTTGAATACAAATACTTATTTTTTTAAGCCTTTCTCAAGTTTATATTTTAAAGAGTACATACTCTTACTTAGCACATAAGTTGGTTGTACTTGGAACAAGCCTGGATAAAGATTTGCTTTTTTGTGCGCTTATCAAATTTACCTTAAGCCTTAATAAAGCTTTAGTAAATTAAGGTATTGTTAATATGTAATTTGTTCAGATTTAATAAGAGATGATATTTCAATTGATAACATTGACTGAGAGAGGATTAGAAGCATTAACTTGTTGTCCCATTACAAACGATAAAAACGTTGGATTAAAGAAGATAAAATAAAGTAACACGCCTCGAATTTGACAGGAGATATTAATTGTTTTGTTTACTCCAGTGGCTTCCAATCTGTGGGGAATTAATAATAATATTTGAGTGCCTAACTTTCAGGTGACCTCTAAACGAAACAGGGGTGAATTATACACAACTTTTTGCTGGTTTTGGACAACTTACATATAACTCATCGATTGCTTTGAAAATCGTTGTGAAGCAAATATCTGTACCATGGATATAACACATTTCATCCGGGAAATATTTTTTTTATGTTTAGTTATTGTAATTATTTATAAGTTGAGATAATCGTGTCTTATAATATAAGAATAGATTTAATAAAGTAAGTTCAATGCTTTTTACGTATAATCTTTTATGTGTAAAACACACAGATCTTTCGATTTCCGATTACTAATAACGGACTACTAGTAGAAGATTACTTGAAATGGCAAATAAAAAATGGAGTTTTTTAAACTCTACGTCAAAGTATGTATTTTCTTATGTAGGGAGCCGAGCTAAGTGCTTATGCTCTCAACAAGGATGTGTTAATATTAAAATATGAATTGTGTGTTCTGTGTAGTTTTCTGGGAATCACGAATTCGACTGTTTCCTTACCTTTTATTTATCAACCGCAAGCTAGTCCAGAGCTCGCGTCACTAATGAATTCCGTCCACAATTATCTGATATCACATATACACGCACAAATCGACCTCCGTCGACTTTTCCGGAACACCCACTAGAATTATCACATGCACTTTTTCGGCGTTCGAATTAAAAAAAAAATTAAAAAAGTTTGTTCGAAATGTTTGCGATCGTTTTGTTTACGTTGAACGTCCCGGCGTTTTATGGCAGCTCGCCCAGACTCGGGAGATAAAAAAAACGGCGCTATGTCGCTGCCAATGAGCAGAGATCGCCGGAAAATAAGCCACCTGTTCTGGAAGAAGCGAGGTCGGAGGGTATCGAAGCGTCGGGACAGGAATCGATCCGTCGGTGAATCGGTTTGACGCGAATGTCTGTCACTTCGCTACGGGAGGGAGGTGTGCCCGCGAGTCTATGGAATTGCCCGTTCTCTGATATGGAAGCGATTAATTTGATAAACAGTTCTTTCTTGTTGGCCCAACTCCGCGCAGAAAGTATGCCGTGTTCCTTTCCCGCTGGTTCCACTTGAGGGGTTGTAGATTTACTAATCATATGCATTTCATACGTGTACATAACAATTAATCAATCGCGATCAGTGTCGGCTACTTGCGTTGACTTCGAGAGGCGCGGAAGACGCGAAGTCTACAATGTACGGCTCAGTATAAACAATAATCGGGCTAATAAGGAGAACGCCTCCGACACTCCAACGACATGCTATATTCAAAATGGACTAACAACTAACCAACTCACATGGAGACCGAACGCGTTGCGAACTCGCGCAGTCCCGCCAATACATCCACCGCGGGACCGAAATAACTATGAGCACACTTTCCGGCGCCCCGATTGGCCTGAAGTGAAGTCACCGCGCGACGCTATTGGCTGGAATTAACGTGGCACATTCTTCACTCCCATCGCAAACGGCACTCGATAATTTTATTCATGCTGTAACAAAACATGATTTATTTTATAATTTAAATGTAATTAGTCAAAACTTTGAAAGATCAAAAAAAATCTGGATAAATATTAATAACAATAATTTGATTATTGATAATGGAAACTTTCACTTCAGTATTTTAACACTTTTAGAAGTAAATTTCAAAAAAATATATTGCTTCGTATTAAAAAATATTATGAAAAAATAAACAATGATTGTAAATGATTAATTTACCTTTATTTAATATAAAAACGTTATATAAAAGTGTAATCTTTAAAATATTTGTTCTATTTTACATTAATTATTTATTTAATAAATTACATGTCATTGACTCAAAAATCATTACAAACTCATTTTTAATACTTTTTTACTTACTTCAATGATTTTTTTATTGGAAAATCTCAAATTACCCAAATTAAAAACAGATGAAAATTAATTGCCCGACCACAATATTGTGCCAAACAGCATTCACCCATCGACCTGCTCTGAACAAAGGGAAGCGGCATCCCACATGACACGAGTGCTGTGCGGATTGAGTAGCTGCCAGGCGCCACGTCGCTCGAAGCGCAATCTAGGAATATTAGCCTAGCGATCGCCGATAAACCAGACATGCCTAGTTATTATTATTACTATTGAATATCCGTAATATAAATTTCGATCGCTTAAGATTGGGTATGGTCAGGTTTTTATGGAGATAACGTTAAAGTTCACTGTGGATTCAGCCGAGCTAAAGAGCGTGCTTTATTCAAATATTTTATAATATTCATTTATGTAATGTAATACACTTTACTGTAATACAAATATAAGATATGTTAAATTACATTATAATATTATAGTGGATGCTTGTGAAGAATAAATTCAGTCCGTTATATCTATACATGACCGCTAAAGTGTCTCTAGAACAGTTTAATTTATTTGATTTTGAAAAAGTTTGATATTTTTGAAAACTAACAAATCATTTTGTGCATATCGCTCACTTCTTTCAACAACGTCATGTATCAAAAAACGTTAATTTTCAGTTGTGCATGTTTTCGGAATGCCAAGAAAATGTACTATATCCCAGCAAAAGCGGCATATTTTTTAAACATAATATTTTCCCGCTACAGGGCAGAAAGAGTTGTTTTTGCATTTTGAAGAAAAGGTATTATTTAATTATTTTTTTAAATATACTAAATATTTTTCAAATGGAGAAAAAATATTCAGGTTTTACCTGAAAAGATCTGTTGCACAGTAAAAAGTTCAATAAGTGGCTTGATATTTATTTTTGATAAATTTTATCATATTTTTAAAAACGATATCCTGAAAAATCAAGTTTTTTTTATATATGACGTTGTTGAAAGGAGTGAGCGATATGTTAAATTATATTACGTATATAATATTATGGTGGATGCTTATGAAGAATAAACTTAGTCCATTATATCTATACCAAAGTGTCTTTTAAACCATTTTATTAATGTGATTTTAAAAAAGTTTTTTTTTTCAAAATAAAAAATAATTTAAGGTTATATTTTGTTTGATATTTATTTATCCCTTAAGTAAACCAAATGCGTGTATTATAAATTCTTAAAAATTCGCACATACACTCGTATCTGTGTCCTAATTTCACGAACTTGTGTCAATACGGATATGCAACCCTGAGTTATCTAATTATTACTGCTTTTCTCCTTTTTAAACAAACTATTTCTTCGCCATTTTCTTTTCAATATAATAGTTATATCTTACACTTTTGAGTTCTTTCACTCAAAGTATCTGTATCCCTCCAAATATATAATATTTCACTCATAAATCGTAGTAATAGTACTGTAGTGTAGTGTAGTGTAGCTAAGGTGCTGAATACCCTGGATTCGATTCCCGGGGGGGGGAGGTCAAAATAAATTAGTGGTTTTCCATTTTTTTATAGAAACCCTAGACTGGTACGGGTTGTCTTAAACCCTTACACTGGTACCTTAAGCCCAGGATTGATCACTTTGCCTTCATTTAAGTAACGATGAACATCAATTCTACTCCATCAATACGATGCAGTACCCTATGCGCTGTTGGATAAGGGTAAAAAGAGAAGAAGAACATTCGAACAACTTTCGAAATTTGTATCATATGAATCATGGGTAAAATATTACACACAAACCAGCCAATGACAGGTCGTCCTGTAACCGAATTTTTATATTCTGATCTCAGTAACTTTTACGGTTCGGTTGAGATATCAATTGTAAAAAATCTCTAAAATGTATATATGGTAATATCGCAGTATGAGGAAGAACTTTTTTTATTATTATATTTTTACGCTTCAATTAATCATTGTGTTATTTATTTCTTTGACGGGGCGTAGATTGATTACTAGAAAGATGCCGTGTGCTTTCTCTTAAGCTGATAGATAATCATTACTAGCGTATTTGGTTTAGATTATAAACGTATTAAAATTCTCCACAGTGCGATAATTGAGTCGTTTTAAAGGTGCCAGTAAATCAATAGGTTGAGAGCCATCTATTAAACCAGAGGTTCCCAATAATTTTGGGACCATTGATCCCTCGAAAAGATTTTGTTTTTCAGTTGACCACTTTTCGACGGAGCCGACGAGACGTGGCTTTTCGTTTTTCTTTCAAAAAAATTTCTGTCTTTTTATAGTCCTCATTAAAAATTCATATAAAATCTTAAATATGTACGTTTTTACACTTTTCTGTCCCAAATTTGATAAAATTAAATTTATATTTTTTTCAGTTTTTTCCTTTTTGAAAACAAGACCTTTTTTTTAATATGAAAATATCTTATTTCAATTCCGTTAAATGATTGAAATGTGTTTCCCACATATTATTTTCATACTTTTACTGAAATAAAACTACAAATCAAATAAGCAATATTTTAATTTATAATTCAAATTTTAAAATCAAACACTGAATTTAAGAGTATACTGAATTGTATTTTATTATTGAAAACACATAAAAATACAATTTGTGACTATTGTTGTGCCATGTTATGGCATTATCGTAATTTGATATTGCCATAACAAGGCGAAACAATTGTCTTATTTTTTGTGCTTTTAATTGTACAATACAATTTAGTAGATAAAAATAATGTATGTTTTAATATTTAAGTTATAAATTAAAATTGAGTTCTACAAATTAACCGCCAAACTAATAAATAAAAAAGGAATATTTTAGTATTTTGGTATTTTGGTGCAATTGATTATTTACGTGTCACAGAATAATAAAACGAAAATAATATCATGTCGTAAGTTTATCTCATTATTGTAAGAATAAAAATAAAAACGCCTTGGTCTGATTGTGATGCACTTCAATTACTTTGATAGAGGAAATATAAAGTAGCCAATTCTTTTAATAATCTCATTCGTTTGGCGGCGAAAACATAAATTAACATTATTTTTTTGCAGTACGAACTCATGAAGTAGATAAGCTACATTATACTATGTCCGCCTCCGTAGCGTAATGGTCAGCACGCTCGGCTACCGTACTGGAAGTCCCGGGTTCGATTCCCAGGGGGGGGGCAAATAAATATAGGTGATTTTTTCACTCTTATATTTATTAAATATTACCTTGGACTGGTACCGGAAGTGGAGGGCTGATCACATTTCCTTCATGCGTTAATAACGATCGAGATAACACTGCGTTTATATGATGCAGTGCCCTATGCACCATTGTGGTGTGAATAAGGGTTTGAATGAATGAATATTACTACTATCATTACTACTACTACCATCACGCCGTTTCCCTGCAGGGGTAGTCAGAAAGGATGAAACGCCACACTCTTCTGTCCTGACATACGCTCCTCGCCTCCTTCACATCCATACATCTAGTCGTACATGCCCTCCGATCACGCAAACTTTTGACACCACCAGATTTTAGGTTCTTATTGATCTGATCGTGCCAAATCTTTTTCGGCCTTCCTCGTTCTGTTTTTCCACTCGCATTCGCCACATATATTTTCTAAGTCATTCTCTCGCCATCCATTTGCTCCACATACCACCTTAAAGCACTCTTCCTGATCTTTTCAATTATTCCTTATTCAGCCTTATTGTGGTATCCGATTTTTATTCACTTCTAACACGTGTAAGGTGCTGCTCGGGTAATTTTTTAAAAGCACATACACCTTTTTTTAACGTAGATATATCGCTCACTCCTTTCAAGAACGTCATAAATCAAAAATCGTCAATTTTCAGTCATGCATGTTTTCAGAATGCCCAGAAAATGTACTTTATCCCGGCAAAACAGTAATATTTTCAACTTAATATTTACACGCTACAGGGCAAAAAATTTTGTTTTTGCATTTTGAAGAAAAAGTATTGTTTAATTATTATTTCTTTTAAAAACTAAATATTTTTCAAATGGAGAAAAAACCTTCAGGTTTTGCCTAAAAAGATCTGTTGCACAGTAAAAAGTTCAAAAAGTGGCTTGATATTTATTTTTAATACATTGTGTTATGTTTTTAAACTTTAAAAACATTCTCATGAAAAATCAAGTTTTTTGATTTATGACGTTCTTGAAAGGAGTGAGCGATATGGTACTTTTGCGTCATAAAACACGTCAAAACACAATATGTAATTCATTTAATATTTGTTATCACAAAGATTTATCATTCAAATTTTAAAAATTCATTCAAGAAATTCATTGCGAAATACCATTTTGGCGACCTTATCAAAATATCGATAATTTTATATAGAAATTATTTACATACGCAGATAATTTATGACTTACTTAGATTGCGAGAAAACAATGTGAATGAAGGCAGTTAAAGATCTCTGATCATCATCAATGATACAAGCAAAAAAAAATATTTCGTAATTCTTGCAAAATTTATGCGTGTAATGTAGTACATACATATATAGTACGTATAATATAATTTTACAAAAACATTGGCACGCCTTGCCGTCACCGCTTGTATCGCTACACGCTATAATGTCCTCTGCTAATCGATATACGCCCACTTTTCCAGTCCAAATTCGCTTGCAGCGACTACCTTGGACTATAGGATTATGCACTTGCCACTTGAATTTAAAAAATGATATTTTTTATTAATATTATTATTATGCTTCATGAAATAATATTTGCATTTTTATTGCATAGGTTATTGAATGTAAAAAATTCAATACCGTCGTAAAATTATATGTTTTAAAATCAACATCGTAAAGTGAGAGCTTTCAAATACAACAGCTAGAGGCGCGTTGCAGGAGACTGGGTGAGAAACTGACATCGGTTAGTTCATAAGGAACTCTCACGAAAAGTGGTATCATACATGATAAAAATAATGAAGGACATTTGTACCATAAACCAAGCTGGGACACAAAGTGCCGAACCCTCTTCTAGTGGAACGGAATGCTTGTTGACGACAGTCAACAGTCCGACAGCTTCTCCTGAGGAGTTTTACGTGGTTTTCTCACAGCAATGGGTGGAAGGCACAGCCTTTGCCATAAATAAGAGATTTCACGAAACAAAGAAAACTAAATGAAATAGAAATATGTTACTTTAAACAATAATTGTTAACGCATTTCTCTAAATTCAACAAATGTGGAGGTCCTCACCAAAACGTTACATATCCATTTTAAATGATTTTAAGAAATCACGAATTCTAGTTTGTAAAATTGTTACGTTTTGGTGCGATTTAATGATTTCATATGGTTTAACACAGGATTGGTCACGTTTTGTCGCAATTTTAATTGAGATTTCGATAGAATACAGTAAACAGAACAGATTTATTGATTTAAAGGATTTTTTGAGCAATATTGGAAATGTAACTTTTAGGTGAGGACCTCCACAAATGGATTTCAAATAACCCAGTTCATTACGAATAAATAAGGATTTCAAAAGAGAAAGTTGGAATTGTTTTGCAAACTTTTTGATTTGCACAATTTAAAAGATGCATCGCTACTTTCAGTGTAAATCAGTATGAAACGCTGCAACCAGACATTTGGAATTTCTAAATTCAGTCAAATTACAACATTTTGAGTGTGTCCAAATACTTGCTCACAAATCTAGGTTTCTCTACTTGGGAATTATTTTAACATTTTGACATCTCAACATAGATGAAGAAGAATATGGAAGTCGAATATTTACAGGGCTTTTCTAGCTTTAGGATTTCAGCTTTTATATTTTCCTTATTTGATTAAAGACCTCGATAGTATTTTTCATATTAAATCATTTCCTAATACCGCGCATATGAATAGGTACTCCAATATATATTTTATTTAAAAAATATATTCCTTTTTAGTAAGACGAAGGATAATAATCTGTGAAATGTGGCTTAAAAAGTAATTGACTTATTTTATAATTTATGAGAACACGTACATTATTATTACTAGGTAAGTACAAAATACTGTTTTTGTTTAAACTGATAACCTTTCGGAAGCACTTTCCAGTCGGTTCTCTGTATCAGCAGTTCAACTTAGCGACCTATTAGAGATATTAAAATATTAACTTCATAATTAAAATGTTTTATCGTGTAAACAAACAACATACTTTTCTTGATAACGATTTAAATATAAAAGGCGTAATTTTAAGAGATCTCTTTCTTTTTGATATCAGCAGTAAAAAAAATTATGCTGTGATATTATTTTTTTTTTAAATTCTCATCTCCATAATGAAGATCTGTAGAGCTGTTCACGAATATAAAAATGATCCTAATTTTGTTAAACCTTAGATCAAATTTAGTACATACATACTCGTTTTGTAATTTGCTATACATCTTTTTTACTTAAGGCCCAATACTCAATTAATCGCAACTAAATTGTCTTTTAACACAGGTAACATTTGACGTTATTGAATTATTTGCTTAAAACACAGTTTTTCTATGAAATGAATACATTTTTTTGATAAGAAAAAAGTTACTGAAAGGTGAGAGGTTAAAAAAAAATCAAATCATGTTTTTAAAAAAGTTTTATTTGTTCTTGCCACGTTGACATCAAGAATAAAATACCGAAAACCCGAAAATTAAATACATATTTCGCTGAAAATGTCCCGACATGATCTGGGAATATATCACAACCACAATCAGATGATAGATGTTCTACCACCAAATGTAAACATGTTTTAATTAATCTGCAACATTTCTCTCCGTTTTATCTTATATTCTTACTCGGTTTACTCACATGACAATTTTACGTGTAAGAGGTGTAAATAAATAATAAATAAAATAAATGTTATAAGGTAGCATACATTTCAAAATATCACATGCGATTATAAACCTTCTCCAAGGAAATTGAAGACGGATTTGAGATTCTAACATTGCTAATAATAGTTCATGAATTACAATACAGTTGACAGTTTTCAAACATTGAAATAATTATTTTACTGAAGAATACTATATCCTGGCACATACAACATATCGCTCACTCCTTTCAACAACGTCAAATATAAAAAATCGTCAATTTTCAGTTGTGCATGTTTTCGGAATGCTCATATCCCAGCAAAAGCGACATATTTTAAAATTAATATTTACCCGCTACAGGGCAGAAAGCGTTGTATTTCCATTTTGAAGAAAAGGTATTGTTAAATTATTATTTTAAATATACTAAATATTTTTCAAATGGAGAAAAAAACATTCAGGTTTTACATTTAAAAAAATCTGTTGCATAGTAAAAAGTTCAATAAGTAGCATGATATTTATTTTTAATACATTTTATTATATTTTTAAACTTTGAAAACGATCTCCTGAAAATTCAAGATATTTTGATATATGACGTTGTTGAAAGGAGTGAGCGAAATGCTAATATTTTAAAAATAAAATCAAAACGCTACAAACATATTTCTGGGTGGTCCTATTGTATGAAACTAGTTTTGATATTTTTTAACCTTGCAAACGTCGTTATCCTATTTCAAAAGCCGTAAATTTTACATTAACAAAAGTATTGCATTTTATTAATAAAAATAGTAGTTTTGTAACAAAACTTTTCATTTGAAGTTGTATTTTGAACGCATTTATTTTAGTCTACAATAATGTTATTGTCAACCAGTCAAAATCATTTATCGCGTGTTAATTTTATATGGTAAAAATAATTATTATTAGTGATGTAACATCTGATCGCAAGGAATGGGTGTTCATACTCGATAATGATAAAAAAAAGTTTATAAAAAATCATACAAACCTTGAGAGTATTTTCCTACAGCCATTTTTCATTACCAGGGTGCCAGCATAGGGGAAGGAGTAGCTTGAACTCGAGTAACCTATTGTGCCACATATTAATGTTACTGGCAGAAAATTTTCGGTATATTTAGACAGTTTTTGATACGTTCAAACAGACACAATAAATTAAGTGTAAATTTCATTAATGTGATGGCAATAATTAACTGACTCTTTGTGAATCCGAAAACTGTGCAATTAGTTGAATGAAGAAACACTGAAGAAAAACAACATATGTATCGAAAATCAAGGTATGTAAAACGTTCAATATTACAATTTTTTTAACATTTCTTCTAGTGAATAATTAAACGCACAATTTCTACAGGTTTGCATGGTTCTGTTATAAGAAAACTATTATATAACTGTATTATTTACGTTTTCCTTAAATATTGTATATTTTAAATGCCCAACAATACTCTTTTCGTGACATCTGTCAACGCTGAAGTTCAACTGGGGTGTACGCATGCGTATTAAGTAAATAATGACATACCATACATTTCCCATGAAGGGGCGTCTAAATACTCGACTTAGATGAATGGAGAACAGACATAATTATTTAAATGGGACATAACTCACTACGAAACTATTCTTTTTCGTTTATTTCGACGTTTTTTCTTTATTTTTTTTTACACAAGAAGTAATCTAGGTTGACACATTTCCCTTGCTTTTATTATTTATTTTTACACAAACTCGTTGGTACGCGCCATTTAAAAATTATATTTAATTTTTTGATAGTTTGTTATCAATCTTAAGCTCCAAGTAGGCTAAAATCGCGTACCTACAGTTACTAGGCACATTCATATTTTGAACGTTTTTTAATTATTTTTAATTAAAATGCATAATAGCTTTCTTCCGAATTAATTCATCCAAAAAATGAAATTATTCGAAGCATTAAAAAATACCACTTGTCCTTTAAACGAAAAGAAAATTTTATCTCATATGTTTTTTAGCTCTGACGAAACTGATATTTGCTCAACAACAAAAAAACTTTTTTAATGCGTTAGATAGATTTTAACCATATTAATATCGGAAATAAAAGCCGGAAGATAAAATCTAAATACTGCCTAGAAAAAAAATCTCTCATCATTGTCGGATGATCACCAACTAAACGTCTATCCTACGTAAATTCATTTTATGAATAATATTTGTACTAAGCACCTTTTTGTGTAGCTTTTTGTATTTTGGCACTTTTGCAGTAAAAAAAGGACCCTCACTTATATTTGTAACAAGTCTGATAAGACTTTTATTGTGACCCGGACCCAATGGTGCACAAGGCACCGCGTCAGACGTCAATTTGATCGTTAATTATACACAAACAAAACTTGCGCTCGTAGTTAAAATGTATATAAGATTATATTCAAACTGGAGAGTGCCCTAAATAACCCGGTTTAGCCTACTCAAAATTATACAGAGTTTTATAACAATTTACAACATTTTGAGTGTGTCCAAATACTTGGTCACATATCTGGATTATCTCCAACTTTAGGAGTTATTTTTCTTTTTTTTTTATTTGTCTCAACATAGATGATGTCCGCCTCCGCAGTGTAATGGTCAGCACGCTCGGCTACCGTTCTGGAGGTCCCGGGTTCGATTCCCAAGGGGGGTAAAATAAATATTAGTGATTTTTTCACTGTCATATTTATTCAATATTACCCTGGACTGGTACCTGAAGCGGAGGGCTGATCACCTTTCCTTCATGTATAAACGATCAAGATAACACTGCGTTTATATGACGCAGTGCCCTATGCACCATTGGGGTGCGGATAAGGGTATTATTATTATTATTATTATTATTATTATTGGATGAAGAAGAATATGTCTGGAATACTTCTTCATCTATGGAATACTTCTTCATCTTGCCAATAGATGTCTCTAGTGATTCAATTACAATGTTTCTAAATCAAATCGTATACTTATATGGAACGTCCAAAAATTTGTGTAGTATGGTTGTCAATCATGAATATAATTGGTGAATATTGCACGTGTGTAAAGTGATCAATTAAACCAGTCTATGGCGGTCGTAAGCCATATTCTTCATCTATGTCGAGATGTCAAAAAAGAGCTAACAATTTTATACATGTGATATAAAATTTTCTTAAAACATTTATGTAAGATGTTTCAAATCAGAATACTCAAACTTGTTTCTTTACATCATTTGTCGACGTTATTTCCTATGTTAATATCATCTGGCCCGCGAATTGACAATGCATTGACTGACCCATTTTGCGAATAGATTCGCATCAAAGCTTTCTCTAACGCGTCAAGTATCCAAGAATCTAACTTAGGAAATGGCAAATGGCAAAGAAAGTGGTGTCGGTAATGTCGTATTTACTAAAGAGTGCTTTGGCAGTAACGACTTTGTTCTACGGCCACACAAAATACTTACGCTAAAATAATGATCGCGTTAGCATCAATGATGAGATTAAAGCGCGTAGTATATTAAATTTGTAATGTTCTCAGAACTACGCTTTGAAAATTTTCTTCTACTGTTAAGAAAGGAGTTCCACTTTTATTAAATATTTTTCATTTTTCTAAAACAAATTTCTGATAGTTATTTTATGTCCGCCTCCGTAGTGTAATGGTCAGCACGCTCGGCTACCGTTCTGGAGGTCCCGGGTTCGATTCCCAGGGGGGGGAGGGTCAAATAAATATAAGTGATTTTTTCACTGTAATATTTAATCAATATTACCCTGGACTGGTACCTGAAGCGGAGGGCTGATCACCTTTCCTTCATATGTAAACGATCAAGATAACACTGCGTTTATATGAAGCAGTGCCCTATGCACCATTGGGGTGCGGATAAGGGTTTTATTATTATTATTTTATATAAATGTCAATTTTCTCCTCCTCACTGTTATGGTTAACACGTTTACTACCGTGCTGGAGGTTCGGGGCTCGATTCCCAAAGATGGGAGGATAAAAATAAATATTAGTGATATTTATTTTAGATTTAAGTTATGTACTGACAATTCTTTGTGGAACTGCATTTTATAGAATAAAATAACAAGTACATGAATTGACGCTGGTCAAATAAAATTCACGTGTAAAAATTACATATTATTTTTGACATCTCATCAAAGATGAAGAAGAATATGGAAGTCTGGGCATTTACGGGGCTGACGACCCGTAAATTATTTTATTAGTATTTGGACACACTCAAAATGTTGTACAAATTACATAGTTGTTGTTTTATTCTAGTGATATTTCCTTTAAATATTTATTTAATATTACGCAGAAATAGTATCTAAAACGCAGGATTGATCTCCTTTATTTCGTACTAGAAATGATCTAGATAACACTGCGTCAAGATCTCATGATTGACAAGTACACCTCCCAACTGTAAAAATTAAATGACATCTATTTTTGACATCCCTATGCTATATCATGGTATAGGGATTTAAAAAAACAACGACAACTTTATTGAGATTTCAATATGAATAACGACTAATTGGAGAAACCCAGATTTATGGACAAAGATACACACACTCAAAATATTTTGTTTGTAATCTGTTTTGGAATTGTTTTTTTTTGGTCTTAAAATGAGATCAGATTTCTTCTTTGAAAGCTAAGAGAACAAACAAACTTTCATAATTACTGTTTCGATAATTTTACTTTTATTAAGACTAATAGAAATATAAAAGTTTTGTTTTTCAACTAGGTAATAGATTAGGTACTAGGTACTAACTTACAATCAAAGAAATCCCTCTCTAGTCTGTTAATAGAAAACCATTACTATACCACTATCTGAAACATGGTGGATGAATTATAACATATTTTTTTCTTTGCACGAATACAGTATTGTGACTACCCTCTTAAAGATGTTAGCTTTTCTTCTCACAGAAACACATTACATATTCGATCATTTGGATTTATAAAGTGCTTTCAGATTAAAAGGACACTGGAAGGATTTTATTTGCATTTATTTTTAAAATGAAATAATTTAAGTTTTATTTCTTTCAGTGGCAAAATGTTTTCTGAGAGACGCAAACATTTTAATTTTGTCTTGTAAAATTTGTATTTTTTCTCTGTTTAAGGCTACCGTTGAACTAGTACTCGTCCAACATTTTTTGTTGTACATCATTAATATACTCGTGCATATGTTTTTATTGCTACTATTATTAAAATTTCAACGCATCAACGTCCTAAGATAAAATTCGCATATTACATAAAATTAACCTACTCCGTAACCATAACGGCTCTTCTATGCAGGGGTACTCAGAGAAAATACACGACACACCTCTGACGCAAGAATCCTTTGCCTGCTCCGATTTCGATGTTGTGTGTTTTTGACATTATATGTTCGTTAAGTTTGGTTAAGTTGGGTTAATGAAATGAAAATAATTCAATTTATAAGAGTTATGTAATAATATCTTTTTTTCCATCACATAATAATAAAATTTTGTTATAAAATACATTGTTTAATGGTATTCAAATCATCAAACGTTTCTTCCGGATATATTGATTTTTGTATTGTGTGTCTGTTAGGTTTGGTTAGGTTAAGTTAGGAATTATTATTCTCTTATGTGCACTAGTAAACTAACAAAACTAACTAACTAACTAACTAACCATCACGCCGCTTCCCCGCAGGGGTAGGCAGAGAGAATCGAACGCAACACCACTCTGTCTTTGCAAACATTCTTTGCCTCTTCTACATTCATCTCCTCATACATACCCGACGATTATTACGACTCCTGACCCGGCCGCTTTCAAGTATTTGACATACCTGATTCTGCCAAGTTTTCCTCGGTCGTCCTCTGCTTCTTTTTCCAACAACATTCGCCTCATAAATTTGTTTAACCGTTCTTTCTTCACTCATACGCTCCACATGTCCAAACCATCTCAACACACCTTTCTTAATTTTATCGATAATGCTTATCTCATCCTTACATTCTTTCCTTATTTCATCATTCGAACATCTATCAAACATCGTTTTGCCACACATTCGTCTGAGGGATCGCATTTCGACTGCATTCAGTCTGCTTTCATCCTTCTTTTGCCAACTCCATGCTTCGCTTCCATACATAAACTAACAAAGATAAATATATATATATATATATATATATATATATATATATATATATATATATATATATATATATATATATATATATATATATATATATATATATATATATATATATATATATATATATATATATATATATATATAAGTACCTAGTCACTATAAACATGTAAATTTTTGATTAATTGGTACATTTCTGTATCACGAACGATACATATAAGTAACGAGACTTGACTTTAGAAGCTTGTCAAAACACACGTGTTAAATAATTTATCCATGGACTAGAGACAAAGAAGGCGGCGAGAAATAAATATTAATTATCTCATTAAAAGCTGCACCGCCGAGAATTTCTTTCGCGTCTACTCCCAAAATAGGACTTCGACTTATTGACAGGACAAAGGAAAACAGGACTGATGACAGTAGTTTGGGCGGGAAACTTGAAATATAGTTCCAATATGTCCGCCATTACGGACCACTAATGGTGGCGTTCATCATTGCTGGGGAATAAACGGCACTAATTAGAAAATACTATTTTTGAGAGTGCCTATATTTCTTTATTGAGATTAAAATATTTCACTATTTATTGTGATATTACATGTTCCCCTTTACCGGCAAACAATTACTAATATTGCATTTCGAATAATTCTAAATTTGACATCTCAACACCTTCTTCTTCTTCTTCTTTTATAGATCCTAGGGATGTGTTTGTGCCTCCGCATGTCGCTCTTGGGATATTGACTCCCAGCTGTCTTTCCATCTTTTCGGAGGTCTGCCTAGGGGTCTGCGTCCTTCAGGGTTACCTTGAAGGGCGATACTTGGAAGTCTGTCTTCTGACATTCTGTTCATATGTTCATTCCAGTATCGCCTTCGTTGTCGTCCCCACCTCACGATATCCTCCGTCTTATACATGATCAACACACATATATGAATAAGAATATGAAAGTCTGCGTATTTACAGGGCTTACGACCTATTACAGGCTGTTATAAGTGATCACTTTATGCAAGTGTATCATTTGCCATTCTACAAATATTTATATACATGTATACGTCAATATACATACATACTTAAATATTGTTTTTTTTAATGAGTTTTCATTCAAATTTATGTTGTTGGCTGATTACCTTTTCCTAGTATATTTAACGATCTAGATAACACTACTTCTGTACAATGCAGTGCCCTATACACCATTGGTTACGGATAAGGGTTAGAAGAAGGGTTTTAGTTATCTTCACTGCTTAGTTTATTGCGTTTAAGTTAGCCCGGATGAAGTTATACACTTTACGGAGTATGCCGACAATATGCATATAATGTCTGGTGTTTTCAATAAAAATTCCATAAAATAACAACATATTAGCATGTGAGGATAATGTAACCATCCAGATTCTCCATATTGAACTACACGGTCAACCTCAAGGTAGATTATTTACGGAGCTAAAGTGTAGTGGAGTGGAGCGGCTGAACGCTGCTCTATCCTCTTTTTTTCTCCCACATAATGCATACTGGAAAGCACTATAGTAAAAGTGTAAGAATCCCTTACCCGTTGCATGACCTTGCATTTATAAGCAGGGTGCAAAAAATTGAAGTGAGAAAAAAAACATTAAAGTAGATGACTCCCGGGCAGACCTCCAAAGATTGACAGCTAGGAATCGACTTTGCACGACACTAATCCTTCTTTAAAACAGGCCACAAATTCATGTTCAATTTCATGTTTTAAGCTTTTCCGTCACCGATTTAAGAAATCGAAACTCGTATAGGTGCAACTGGTGATATCACCAAAACTGTAACATGTCATGTTCGATATCGTCTAATTAAAAATGGATTGTTCTCCTCTTTGATTTTCCTTGTCCACTCCCTTGATGAATCATTGCAGCCTCAAATACCTGTTGTCTTCAGATATCTGATACAGTGTGATGCGTTAAGTGATCTCATCGACACCGTTACTAGTAGTAAATAGCAATACCCCCGATCTTTGGCGTCCCGATTACAAATAGGCCTCCGGTCAAACAGTAGATTAAACGACGATCACGAGACCAAATTTATTTTGATGTTTTCATAAAATAACGATTACGAAGATTTTATACATTATATATATATATATATATATATATATATATATATATATATATATATATATATATATATATATATATATATATATATATATATATATATAAACATTATAACATTGACTATGTTTTGGTTTAGAAAAAAAGATATTGCTTTTTAAATGCAAAATGAGCTGATTTTATAATTATTTAATTTATTATCAATTCCGATGTAAACAATTGCTTTGGTTTAGTAAAACAAAAAGTGTTTATATTAAATTAAATCAATTTTATGTTTTATTGTGAAACATAAATTAGAATCCTAAAATATGACAACTTGCAGTGGCTTTGAAGTGGCACTCAAAAAACTAAGGGGAAGAATTTCAGGATATTCATAAAAGTGGAAATATCTTGAAAACTAAGGCACTTTTACTTAGGTCATGTTTTCATTATTTGGGGAGTCATGAGGTGAACTAACACCCCTTAAAAGGAATAAGATGCCACACCACTCTGTCTTTGCAAACATTCTTCGCCTCTTCCACGTTCATGCATCTCCTCATACATACCCTCTGATTATTTCGACTCGTGACCCGGCCGATTTAAAGTATTTGACATAGCTGATCATGCCAAGTTTTCCTCGGTCTTCCTATATTCCTTTTTCTAGCTACATTAGCATCATAGATTTGTTTTACCATTCTTTCCTCACTGTTTCGTTCTATGTGTGTAAATCTCAACACACCTTTCTTAATTTTATCGATAATGCTTATCTCACCATTGGATTCTTTCCTTATTTTACCATTCGTACATCTATCATACATTGTTTTGCCACATATTCGTCAGAGGAGTTGCATTTCGACTGCATTTAGTGTTCTTTCATCCTTCTTTTGCTAACTCCATGCTTCGCTCCATACATTTGGGTTACATGAGATAAGAACATGTTTATATGGATGTTTAATGGCCTTACAACTTGTGATCGATTGATTTAAATGATCACTTTATACACTGTTTAACATTAATGAAATTCGTTTGCCTGATGCATATGATATTCATTTGTTTTTAAAATGTAAATACCACAATCCGAATATCTTTATATCAATTATTAAATAAAATTTTAGAAATCACGACCCAATCTTTATTTGAGGTATATTTTTTGATAAAATTAAATCTCAACAATTTATTTTCGCTTTGAATCTGATTAATATTATGATTAACTTATGTACATGTTTGTCCGCCTCCGTAGTGTAATGGTCAGCACGCTCGGCTACCGTTCTGGTGGTCCCGGGTTCGATTCCCAAGGGGGGTAAAATAAATATTAGTGATTTTTTCACTGTCATATTTATTCAATATTACCCTGGACTGGTACCTGAAGCGGAGGGCTGATCACCTTTCCTTCATGTGTAAACGATTAAGATAACACTGCGTTTATATGACGCAGTGTCCTATGCACCATTGGGTGCGTTAAGGGTTTTATTATTATTATTACTATGTACATGTACATACGATATGAAATGATTTTTTTTACAACTTATAAATTGTATTTATTTATTGATGTGGCGTTTAATTTGTAGAACTCCATTTTAATCTATGTATTAATTTTAAATCAAACACAGATTTTTTGAGTCTTTTGATAATGCCCTAACAAGGCGGAACCATTGTCACAATATTAATTTTTTATGTGTTTCTGTTTTTAAAAATACAACGTAGTAGACTCATAAAAACTGTGCTTGATTTAAAATAATACATAAATTATAAATTGTAGGTTATAAATTGAACAATCACAAAATTTGTGTTTTAAATCTTTATTTGAATTTTATATTAAGTCCTTAATCGCTGTTTTAAGTGTTCCTACAATATATTCGCGCATGTTGCATAACGTATGTATCTCCCTCTTATGAACCTCAATGTGCAAAGGGCACCGCGTCGGATCCACACGATATTATATTAATCGTTAATTATATAATGGGAAAGTGATTCATATTTTTGTATCGAATGATGGATTTTTTGGAAGGATATAGATACCACAAGGAAAAGAGCTTATATTATTTTTTGAAATCTCATCAAAGATGAAGAAGAATATGGAAGTCTGGGCATTTACGGGGCTGACGACCGTCATAGGCTGGTCGTCAGCCCCGTAAATGCCCAGACTTCCATATTCTTCTTCATCTTTGATGAGATGTCAAAGAATAATATGAAAATAACTCCTGTAATTGGAGATAATCCAGATTTTGTGAACAAGTATTTGGACACACTCAAAATGTTGTTTTAAGTGATGTTTCATAAATATAAAAATATAAAGTGTATTTTTTAGACCGGAATCATATACAGTATCGATATTCAGTTCTATTTTTAAGTATTCAGGCGTTTCAATTCTGTTATTATACTTATTTTCAGAAAGTTAACGTCATCGATAAAAAAAGTATTTATTATCCCCCAATCAAAGCTCATCGATAAGATACTAACAGATGTGATATTGATAGCTTTTTTTATATACATAGACATCTTAACAGATACGAAAAAGTTTTTTTTACAATTGATAATGGAGGTTTTAACATCATCGGGATTTGCCTTTATGATATTCACAATTAAATTAAAATTTTATTAATCCAATCCAGTGCCTTATGCACCATCTAATAAGAAAAGAAGGAGATTAATGTAAAAACTTCGTTTCATATGATTTTCTATTATAATGTGTTGCCAAATGGTTGTAGTCCCGTGGTTAGTGTCGCCTACTTTTAGTCAAAGGTTCGACACCCACTTCGCCACCACTTTAGGCTTACCTGAAAATAATATTGTACTGTTATATTTGTTTGTATCAAAAGAACCCTTAAAAATACATAAATACAATTTTGTGAAATTTAAGTGATGTGGTTGTGTAGTGAATGGATACACAAGTAAATGTTATAAAGTGTCACTAAACCAGCCAATGACTGATCACAGTCTGTGATAATGGCTTGTCTTTATTCTCATGTCAATAAAAATTACGTAACTATTGTTATATCAATAACATCTTACACAAGTGTAAGTTCCTCTCTAAGCACAAGAGCTCAGTCTCTTTATTGGAAAGAACAGCGTAATTAATTTTTAAATTGTAAAGTAGAAATATTTAGAAAAGTAATTTAATTATTTAAAATAAAACTCATGCAACATTATTAAATAAATAATAAAATTCCTGATATAAATAGCTCATAAGTAGGATGATATCCAGTGTTCGTAAACAAAGTTTCAACGCACTTAAAATATGATGAAAAAAGCACGAATCGGGGATTAAATAATATATTTAGATTATCTATAAACCTTTCTTGTGGACTACATTTTGTATTGTCTGACGATGTCGTGTATGTTAGGATTATACGGTTCTAGACATGATGTCAGTTACAACCAAACTCGGTCGACGGTAAAATAAATCATTAGAAAAGGGATATTAATAAAATCATTAATATAATACTAGTATGTTTTGCGGAAGACGCGGTTTTGGTGGCAGAATCAGAGGATGACCTGAAATAAGTGTTGTATAAGTTCCCCCTTGCATCTCAAAAATACAATATGAGAATATCGGTAAAGAAGATAAAAAAAAACCTAGCGATATCTAAGCAACCTAGGAGATGCAAGTTGGTGAACAAGTATAAACACTCAGATACGAGTATTTGGGTGTATATACCTCTAGCTATGGTGATCTGTATACAGTTAATAATCAGACCAACAAAGCAGCTGCCACATCTGGTTACCTTAGTGTAAGCAATGTGGGTATGTTGCTGATGGTGGTGACAATAACATCCCGCAACCATGTGAATACCCACGTAGTCTGGCAAGTGGTCATTCTAGATGAGTCTCTTCTTAAAAGCAGTCACTCTCTTAGAGCTCCTATCAACTTATATATAGAATAACCCAAAGACAAAGAACAACACTTAAATATTGTCTGGACCATCAAGAATATGAGAACGGAGAGTAAAGTCAGAATATTTAAGACATGCGTAGGACCAATCATGACGTATGCGGTGGAGACAAGAGCCGATACGACCAGAACCAAAAACCTACTCAAAACATTGGAAATGTAAGTCTTAAGGGCCATCACAGAGAGGATGCTCAGAGACAGAATTCAAAACGAAGATATAAGGAGAACCTGTGAGATCGAAGATATCGAACTATTGAACAGAGAAAGAAGAAGACTTTGGAGAGACCATGTCAACAGGATGGATTAATAGAATCAAGAATCCCATACATTGCGGCAAATGAGATACCACCGGAAGACCACCAAAGGATGGAAGAATAGCTGGGCAACAGTATCACAGGAGGATTCACTTTCTTGAAAAAAAACAGATCTTCAGATCTAATACAAGAAAAAGAAAAAGAAGAGGGTTAAAGTTTAGGAGTATGTGCTTTATTATTGTATGGAATAATAGACTTATATGTTGTTGTAATGTACAAGGTGTAGAAATTATTTTCACGCCGGGCTTACATTCCAATCAGGCCTTTTTTCCATGTAACGCGGTGGAACAGCGTTCCGGCATCTTTTTTTAGGGATTTAAAAAAATATCACAATCAATTAGACGAAACTATGTTTTATCTTTATTTATAAAATAAACAATGCGTTTTCATAAAATTAGTCAAAATGATAAAATATGGTATTGTAATGAATATTTAAATGATATTTATATGAGTGCCGGGATCTTTTTTATTTAAAAAAAAGCCCTCATTACCATACTAATAATCTCTAAAGGACTCCCCTTTTATTCGCGTTCCTTTCAAAGATCGATATATTTTAACTGTTCACCTTGAAGGTGAATTATCACAAATGAAATTTCAAACGTTTGTTTCATTTTAGAGCATTTTCTAAATTTTTCAGCGTTTTTCTTCATAGTCCGTTTGAAAAATGCGATAATTTTGCTAATGCTAGAATTATCACCGCCGAGAAACATCGCTTCTGTCCGTCACCGCTATTAAATGAGATTTATATGGGCAACAAATGTTGTTTATTTATATCAAACACGAATATTTAAGTCCAAGGATAATTTGTATCGAAACGACTGGAATTCTAAATACATAGATTCTGAATAACTTATGTGCACGAAATATTCAAAATAGTCGATAAGAAAAAGATATATTTTCATCGTTTTTTTAAATTAAATTTTAAAACAATTTCAACAATTAAATTTTATTCCTCGAATACTTTGCATATTTTTTTCATGATTTTCTTTTTTACTATTGTGTTTAAATTTATTTTTTATTTTATATCCAGATTGTTTACACAAAGGTATATAAATAATACACCCTATAAGAAAAATTAAAAAATAATTGTTGAAAAAGTGTTTTATAAGGTAGAAACAAAAGTAGCAACCAAATGAATAGGAAAAAAATAAGGCAAGAATTGTA